>NW_012098799.1:582092-670923 GCF_000951045.1 Mandrillus leucophaeus
CCTTACTAGGTTGGGGAAGTTCTCCTGGATGATATTCTGCAGAGTGTTTTCCAACTTGGTTCCATTTTCCCCCTCACTTTCAGGCACTCAAATCAGACGCAGATTTGGTCTTTTCACATAATCCCACATGTCTTGGAGGCTTTGTTCATTTCTTTTTACTCTTTTTTCTCTACACTTCTCTTCTCACTTCATTCATTTGATCTTCAATCACTGATACTCTTTCTTCCAGTTGATCGAGTAGGTTACTGAAGCTTGTGTATTTGTCCCGTGGTTCTCGTGTCATGGTTTTCATCTCTATCAGTTCTTTTAAGGTCTTCTCTGCATTGATTATTCTAGTTATCCATTCATCTACTCTTTTTTCAAGGTTTTTAGTTTCTTTGCGCTGATTACATAGTTCCTCCTTTAGCTCTGAGAAGTTTGATCGACTCAAGCCTTCTTCTCTCAACTCATCAAAGTCATTCTCAGTCCAGCTTTGTTCCATTGCTGGCGATGAGCTGCGTTCCTTTGGAGGGGGAGATGTGCTCTGATTTTTTCAATTTCCAGCTTTTCTGCCCTGCTTTTTCCCCATCTTTGTGGTTTTATCTGCCTTTGGTCTTTGATGATGGTGACGTACTGACGGGGTTTTGGTGTGGGTGTCCTTTCTGTTTGTTAGTTTTCCTTCTAACAATCAGGACCCTCAGCTGCAGGTCTGTTGGAGTTTGCTTGAGGTCCACTCCAGACCCTGTTTGCCTGGGTATCAGCAGCGGAGGCTGCAGAAGATAGAATATTGCTGAACAGCGAGTGTTGCTGTCTGATTCTTGCTCTGGAAGCTTCGTCTCAGGGGTGTACCCAGCCATGTGAGGTGTGAGGTGTCGGTCTGCCCCTACTGGGGGATGTCTCCCAGTTAGGCTACTCAGGAGTCAGTGACCCACTTGAACAGGCAGTCTGTCCATTCTCAGATCTCGACCTCCGTGCTGGGAGAACCACTGCTCTCTTCAAAGCTATCAGATAGGGACTTTTACATCTGCAGAGGTTTCTCCTGCTTTTTGTTTAACTATGCCCTGTCCCCAGATGTGGAGTCTGCAGAGGCAGGCAAACCTCCTTGAGCTGCGGTGCCCAATTTGAGCTTCCCAGTGGCTTTGTTTAGCTACTTAAGCCTTAGCAATGGCGGGTGCCCCTCCCCCAGCCTCACTGCCTCCTTGCAGTTAGATCTCAGACTGCTGTGCTAGCAATGAGGGAGGCTCCATGGGTGTGGGACCCTCCGGGCCAGGTGTGGGATATAATTTCCTGATGTGCCGTTTGCTAAGACCCTTGGTAAAGTGCAGTATTAGGGTGGGAGTTACCCGATTTTCCAGGTGTCGTGTGTCTCAATTTCCCTTGGCTAGGAAAAGGAATTCCCTTCCCCCTTGCACTTCCCAGGTGAGGTGATGCCTCGCCCTGCTTCAGCTCTCACTGGTAGGGCTGCACCAGCAGACCAGCACCGACTGTCCGACACGCCCCAGTGAGATGAACCCAGTACCTCAGTTGAAAATGCAGAAATCACCCGTCTTCTGTGTCGCTCACGCTGGGAGCTGGAGGCTGAAGCTGTTCCTATTTGGCCATCTTGGGCGCCCCCCAGGTTGGTGATTTTCTAGTATGATTTTGTATATCTATAAATGTAGCAGCTGTGCAAAAAAGATACTTAGGCTATTTAGCTTATTAGCTATTATACAGATTGCCCCTAAAAAGTTGCCCCTAGAAACCATATATTTGTCATTTGATAAGTTTTAGTTGTATTTTTCAATGTACATTTAAACAAATGCCAGTATATTTAAATTTGAAACTTCCCAAAACATGGTCATATTAACCATAAACATTTATTATTTTGAATAAATGAAATAAAATGCTTTTTACTTATCCATGTTAAATGCACCAAAATTATTCTTTTCTCAAAACAAACAAAAAAACCACTCAGATCTTTCTCATTTCAAAACTATAAATGTATTCCTCTCAGTACATGAAGATGGCAATAACAGCCGACCCTGAGCAGCATATGTAACTTTTTCTGCATTAGAAGTGGACTTGTCTTGATTTTATTCTCATTCACACAGTGTCTTCTCATTGCCAACAACATGTATTTGAAGAAAGTCTAACCAAAAGATGGGGAAAATGGTCTTTGACCAAGAAACAGACCAAAGTGAGCCAGTGACCCTCAAATCATCATACTGATTTAATCCACTCCTGTAAAATTCAACTCCATTCTAAGGAGTTTAGACATATCCTAAGTTATTTGGAATCTGAGTTTTAAAAAGCACATTATATACGTGACATGTACCTAGAAAAAAAAATGCTTACAATGTAAATAATGCTACTGTGAGCTAAAATTAATATCAACAAATAAATCAGTTTTTATGATTCAGCACACACACAGGAATAAAAAAGAAATACCTAAGCAATATTAAACATAGTGACCATATATATGAGTACATTCTGTTAGTTGTAAATGTAATTTTATATTCCTGTCCTAAGTATTTCCTATTGCCTTTTAGTACAGGTTGAGTATCCCTTATTTGAAATGCGTGGGGTCGGATTTCAGATTTTTGAATGAAGGATGCTCAATCTGTAGTTAGTCCCTTGAGATAGATTTTAAGAGGGCACTATTGTTTACTCAAAACTTCATATACTTCATTTGATAATCTTTAAATAATCAGATTTAATTATCATAAAATTTGCCATTTCAAATCTCATTACTGAAAGGAATACCTGTTCTTCTGTTCTTGCTGCAATAACTGAGCAGCTATTTTCCTCAAATCAGTTACTTCCTTCAAATCATCATCCTCTTCCTCTGTCAGTAACTGTTCTTTCTCAAGTCTGAAAGGTGACACAATCATGGTTATCCAAAAAGTAAGGCAGATACATTTTATGCCAGCTTCCAGAAATAGAAACCATTTTTGTTTTTAACACCATGTGAAAGTTAAAATCCTAGGTCCTCCTTTTAAAATACTAAAATAAGAAATAAGGAAAACATCTATGTTCTCTACTCATTATGAAATGTAGCATACTGGCTGTATTACTATAATTAATGACTAACAAATAATAGCAAAGTATATAACCATTTTTTAAATTTCTGAAACGTGTAATGGTCATAGTAATCTAAAAATGTATATTTTCCAGCCTTGAGTATAAAAAGGACTGCAAAGTTCTATATGGCCTGTCTTAATACATAAATTTAAAATGTTGTAAAATTTTGTCATTTAATTGAACCATCCTGTTTTTATCAGTTTATTGATTTTGATTTTTAAAATCTGTATATAAAATGTCTAAATAAAGAAAATCCAAAATAGGTTCAAATAAGATTGGCAAATTTGCCTGAAGATACTAATACGTCATTTTTATAAAAGAGAACAAAAAAATTTAAAATAGTTATTCAAACTCTAGTCATTTTATCTTAAGGGATTTCACTTTAAAAACAGTATCAAACCATGAATCTTTGTGACTTTACATCATACATGCTACAGGTGACTCTCAAGTTTAAGCAACTGGCCTCATTAGATGAGGTGACAAAGTAAAAGAATGAAATCTAAAGAGTTCAAGACAAAGCAATGTACCTCCTTACAGGACATCAGAGATGATCAACTAATAACTGCTTTAAAATCTGACAAAGTCATTTGGAGGAAGTATAATGTAGAGAAAAGAGAAAAGTTTAAAAATCAAAGAGAGCTACGTTCATACTCTAGGTACTAGTGGACACTAGGTTAAGTGATTTTAGGCATAAAACTTAAGAGTCTTTGAACTTCACCTTCCTCACCTGAAAAAATGAGGTCAATATCTACCCTGCAGCATTTTAATGAAGATAAAATGAGAAAGAAGGGAAAGCACATAGCACCAATCCTGGTACATGGTAGGTATTCACCAAATGTTCCTTCTTTCCTTTCTGCAGCTATAAAGCAACCTGAAGGAGTAACTGAAAAAATGTGGTAGGTCATATTCCATCATTTCATAAGATGAATGGTTCAGAAAAGATCCAAAGCACAATTATTTTAATAAAATCTGGACATAAGTACCCTTAAAAGTCATAACCAGCCTGACCAAATGGAACGTATAGTAGAACAAGAGACAGTACATCTGAGTTCCAGACATTTAAAACTCCTAGTTTCAGTGTCTTAATTGGTAAAGTGATGTCAATCTATTTCAGAGGGTTGTTAAATAGCTCAAATGAAGCAATGTATATGACGGTACAGTCCTCCTCAATAATAATAATAGAAGTCATCATTACACTTCAGGAGGAAAAATAGTGCATATCCTACACTCAAACGCTTACTATAATTTTGTGTTTAATTGAGGAATACAGATAGATGTGAAGTATTTATAAATTAACTATTTAAACATAAGAGGTAAGTGAACAAAAAATATATTTTATTCAGGTACTCTTTCAAGTAGGAATATCTAATGAATGGCTCAAGTGCTTATAAGTAACATTTCATTTTCATACGTGCTTACCTTTTTTCATCTCCTAATTCTTCATTTTTCTGAGATTTTTCAGAACATTTTTCTTTTCCCTTACATAAAAGAAAGTTACATTTTAAATTGTACAGTCCACTTTCATGAGATCAAGAGAACATGTTATTAATATTTGTTCAAAGTTTTATTTACCTTAAAGAAAGATACAAATGATCCAATATGTGTATCTCCCTGTTCAGAAACTGCTACATCTTCTGTGTTGGGGTCAACAAAATCATATACCTCCTGGTCTAGGTACAGATTAATATTTATTAGAAAATGTACATAGTAAACTGTATACTTGACACTGTTGTCCTTAGAAAAATGTGTATTTTCTCAATATAAGAGTTGGCTAAAGACAATAAAATTTTTCAAATCCCATTTTTAATGTGGGCTATGTACGTGAAACAAAAATAGCAGGTACCATATGAATTACCTTTCTGAGAATCAGTCTTACTTCCTATTATGTGACTGTCATTTCTTGATGTCTGCTCTCTATTTGATTCTGAGACTTGAGAATGAAGGCTGACTGTGTCATCATCTGATGGCTAAAAGGAATAAGCAAAAAGTACAAATGAGGCATTTTAAACTTATGATATGGATTATGTTGCTTCAATTTTACATATGAATTACAGAATGTCTGCTTTACATCTCCAGTTTTCAAACCCAAAATTAACATAAGGTTTACTGCTCAGCTTTAAAAATCAGCATGCCTTTTTTCAGTTTTAGTCATAAAATATAATGATCATATTTTCAAGCAAAATAAACTCAAGTATGCACAAGGGTCTCTATTTCAATGCTCTAACAAAATTGTAAAACAGAATAGATCGCAATAGAAAATACTCACTTCTGTTGTGGATAATCGTTTCTCTCCATTATCACTTCCAATTCCAGAGTCAGGACCATGATTTTTATTTGGATAAAAATCTTCCATACTATAGAAATAGAAATCCTAAGAGCAGTTAGGGTTTTCTTCTTAAATAGATA
The DNA here is from genome assembly GCF_000951045.1 of Mandrillus leucophaeus. Taxonomy (NCBI): domain Eukaryota; kingdom Metazoa; phylum Chordata; class Mammalia; order Primates; family Cercopithecidae; genus Mandrillus; species Mandrillus leucophaeus. Next base: position 587,538 of record NW_012098799.1, read on the forward strand.
ATGCACACTTGACCTAAAATTTCCCTAGATAATACAGAATATATACTTTCTATGTCTAAGATCCTTCATGAGGACATGAGGAGAAAAATATCAGAACTCTTCCTACAAAACATTTTATTCATGCCATTCATGCAATATTGTTCCCTTCGTGTACTCTACAATGTCAACTGTCAACAATAACCTATTATTTCTCTTCAGAGATTCAGAAAATCAGGCTGCCTTGTTAGAACATTATCATGATAAAAGACCTGTTTTTTCCCATTGGTTTGTCAAATTTCATCACAGAGCTTCGAAACATTTTTTAACTTCAATTTATATGGTTTACTCTTCATTGGCTCTAAAAATATGTTTTATTTGTATAAATAATGCCCATCTAACACTTAAGAGAGGATGCAAAAATGAAGGCTACAAACTATTGAATATGCAATTCAATACTTTCAAATTCAATTTGTCCTTGCAAATTTCTTATTTACAAAATATGCCACCCAGGAAGCAAAGTATTTTTGACTTAATTTGCAATTTTACCACACAGTCTACAATGATCACTTATTATGTATGAGGAACTGTGCTAAATGTTTAAAAGGCAATACGTTACATATTTGCTGTGAAAAACTGTAGCAAATTGATGGTGTTTTCTCATTTTATATATGAGAAAACTTAGACTGGAAGGGATTAAGCAATTTATCCAAGGATATGCAACTTGCAGCCAGCAGTCCAAATTTGATCCCTCAATTATCTAGCACCAAAGTCCCTGGTCGTAATCACTATGTTATAATTCCTCTCCTAAAACCAGTTTCATGCTAAAACAAAACAAAACAAAACAAAACAAAACAAAACAAAACACAAAAAAAAAACCTGATTTTTATACTTTTCAGAAGTATATGAACACATTTAGGGAAGCACCTACCAAGTATCAAGTACTATGTTGAATGTTTAAGAGAAAATATGTTTTTAAAATTTGCCTCCAAAGAGCTAGCTCTCAGCCCAGAGGAAAAATGAATGTGTTCAAATGTTTTGAAGACTATGACAAAGGTAAATACAAAGTGCTATGAGAAAAAAAGGTCAACTAATTCTCTTCGGTAAAGTTAGGAAAAGTGTCACTCAAGAATGTGGCATTTGAGCTCAGTCTTGAGGATGAAGAGGCGATAACTGTTAGCATTCATTGAGTGTCTACACTGTGTTATGTACTGTGCTAGTTGCATCTCATATTTTAGACATAATTCTTACGGTCTTGAAGTTATAATTATTATTTCTTTTCACAAAGAAAAATAATAAAACTTACAAAAGTTAACGTCCCAAGGGGAAAAATTACAACATTTACTGTTTATCATTTATTGAACTAATTGTTAGGCACACATTTAATTCTCACAACTGTAGAAGTGGGTATGGTTAACATTTAAATAAGGAAACAGGCTCAGAGAAGTCAAATAACTTACACAAGGCCACAGAGAAATTAAGTGGTTAAACCACAATTAGAGCCAAAATTCATCTGACTGCACTGCACAAAATACATTCGTGGATTTGTAGTAAATGACAATGATGATAATAAGCTACTTGTTGAGGAAATATTATGGGTAAGGCATTGTACTAAGTACTCTACATACATTTCTTCATTTAATCCTGACTGCACCTGTGTAATTATTTTCTTTTTTACATATGAGAAAACTGAGGACCACAGACATTAATACACAAGGACATACAGTTATTAAGAGTCATAAATTGGCTTCAAAGCCATATTGTGTCTGACTCCAAAAGTTATTATATGTAACTACTGTAGTGCCTATCTATGTATAATAAAGAGTTTACAAAACAGACAAGGCATAGAAGGGCATTCTAGGTAGTAAGAACCATACAGCCAAGTGTCTAACTATGAAAGTGGAAAGCACATACAAGAATTTTCTAAGTAGTTCAGTACCAGCTGTGAGTGAGAAATTAACACAACTGACAACCCACTCTATAGACCTGCACTGTCCAATACAGTAAGTAGCCAGTAGCCATATACGGCCATTCCAAATTGAGACACACTATACACGTAAACTACATACTAGATTTCAAAGATTTAATATTAAATAAGCATGTAAAATATCTCACCAAGTTTTCACATTAATTACATGTTGAAATGATAATATTTTGGATATACTCAAACAACATGTATTTCTTTTTACTTTTTTCAAAATGGATAACAAAAAAATTAAAAATTATATATGTGGCTCACATTGTATTTTTTTTGGATGGTCCTGCTAGAGAATCTCTCCAAAATATATCTTAATTCTGTCATTTCTTTTCATCTCTATTGCAATCACTTTATTCTAGATCCCTCTGATCTCTTGGCAGTACTACAACAATCCAACTAGTCCCTGTGCTTCTATTTTTGCTTGCTTCCAATCTATTCTCCTATAAGCCAAAATAGTTTTTTTAAAACAAAAATGAGTCAAATCATGTTATTCCCCCACTTAAAACTGTCCAATGACTTCCCACTGTACTTTAAGTAAAATTCAAACTTCTTACCACATCCTACAAAGAATCCACATGACTTGAGCTCTGAGTACCTCTCTAAAATCAACTTGTACCACGTTCCCCTTCAGCTACTCTGCTCCAACCACGCTGGTCTCCTTTCAGCTGTCTGAACACACAAAGTTCCTTCCTAACTTAAGGCCATGGCAATGTCATTCTTTCTGCCTAAGATGCTCTTACTTTGCTCTTCACAGAGCTGGCTTTTATTCATTCCCTGACCACATTCTTGGAATTTCAAATACATTCCTTCATAGCACTGAATACAATTTGAAATTTTATATGTGTGTGTATTTCCTTGCTTTGTTTATTCACTGACTCCTGCTCCACTACATTGTGAGCACCATGAGTGCCAAGACCAATATGTATGACATTCAACAAAACATACCTGAATCTACCAGTAGGCATTCAACTGATATTTGCAAAAATAAATGACTAAAACAGTAAATGCCATTACTAAAAGTAAATTCATGTTAAAATAAATATAAAGCAGATTAATAGAGATTAGAATGTCTTTATTGCAATTTTTGGAGCCTTGTTTGGTCTAATAATGTTCACAATATTAAACACAATAATCTTTAAGAACGAAAACTAATGTTAGATACTTAATTCTACTTGCAAAATAAAAATATTCAAGAAAAAGTCCCATTTGGGAATTCACGAACTTGTGCTGTTAACAATAGTACTTACTATATTGCCATTCAAAGCAATATAAAATTTATCATATATGCAATGACAAATCTTTAAATATTTTAGGCAAAAGCATGGTCTAGCTTTTGGTAGTCTCACCCCATTCTAGGTTATTTTCTAAACTATTACATGGATTTATACTTTCATAAAATCTTTCAGACCAATTTACATCTTGAAAGGATGAATTAAAAACAGAATGTTCCATCTACCATCTCAAAATCTCATGAGGAGCAAAACACTGAAATCATAAACAACATCAAAGATGTTCATCAAATATGATATACCATTATATGTCATTATGATATATCATCTTTGATGCAGACATAAAGACTATGATGAAAGGGAAAAGGTATTCCTCAAATGTCTTGCTCTTCCACCAACCTTAGTTCAAAGTCAAATTCTACTTGTTGTTGCAAATGTACAATACAGTGATTACAAAAGTAAATTAATAGTTGTCATATGCTGAGAAATTAGTGTTTCTGTACTATAATGTCAAACATTTACATTTTTACTACTAAAATGTTAATAATTGAGAATATGTTAAAAATATTCTAGTATCCTAGAACTTCATTCTATGATGGTGATATGTAGCTTCAGTCAATTATTGATTTTAGTGCTGGACCAATGAGCCTAAATATATTCAGAACACTCAAGATTAATAAGTATATTTTATAAAAAGGGAAGACAGCAATCATCAAATGAAACTGTAAGAATGTTACATTACCTGTCCGTGAGAGGCTGGGAGGGCATTCGTTTACTCAATGATGGAAGATCCAGGGAATCTGGTTTCTTATCCATTCTGCAACATGCTTGAATATTTAAGTACTTAAATATATGCACCTTACCCTTTAAACATATCTGTCAATAAAAAAGAAAGGAGATTTAATTATATAGTTCCAAATATAAATGACATCTATCATTTTAAACCATTGAATAGTCTCAAATTACACTGAGACATCACGATCTTGATTGATACTTTGCATATTTAAATAATTTGTACTTCTGACACCAGGTGGAAAAATCTGACAACACTGATACTAACTAAAATTCTATTGCCATCTCTGTTCTTATTGAAAAGACTTAATTGTTCTATATTTCACTGGAATTTTCTTGTTAAAAGCAGAATGTACAAACTATTAAACAATATAAGGTTTACAACTCATAAAAGTGGCCTTTATTCGAAAAAATGAAAAATATATATTCGTTGGAAAGGTAAGAAAAGAACAAATAATCTATGCAATTCTTTAAAGTAATCTCGTCAGAACCACTAAGATGTTTGGCATAAACACTGGAAAACACTAACATAAAAAATATAAATATAGGAAAAACGAATTTGTTGAAAGGTACGATATTAGGCTGGTGAGATTAAAATAATAAAAGAAAACACTGGTCAATTCAACTAGAATAATATACTGAGAAATTACTTTCGTTGGCCATAGAGAAAATGAAAAATGAGGAATAAAATATTATGTGAACAAAGATATTCTGTATAAAAACAGTAGAAAATGAGAGGTAAGAAAACTGTAAGTCAGCTTTACCAAGGTTAATTACAGTCACTAAGTGACATCAAATAAATATTTCTCAAAATTCTAATAAAAATGTAACATTTTATGGGCTCACATAAGCTTATCTCACATGCAAAAAAATCAGCAAAGAAAACAGTAAGACAAAAACATTAAAAAGTAATTATCATTCCAGGTTAAAAGGAAGAATGTTTCCTAGATAATTCTAACAGATACTAGGTCTGACGTGACAACTGAAAAATTTCATTTAAAAGGAAAATTAAAACTTTTGAGCTATTAGAATATAAATATATTAATTGCCAATTAAACGTGCTAAATATTTTCTATTAATTATAAATTATTAATATTAAATATTATCAACTAAAATGTGCTAAAATTAAAATGTGTGAGGTAGTATTCTATGTCCAAACTAAACAAAAATTTATCTTTTTTTTTTTTTTGAGACGGAGTCTCGCTCTGTCACCCAGGCTGAGGTGCAGTGGCCGGATCTCAGCTCACTGCAAGCTCCGCCTCCCGGGTTTACGCCATTCTCCTGCCTCAGCCTCCGACTACAGGCGCCTGCCACCTCGCCCGGCTAGTTTCTTGTATTTTTTAGTAGAGACGGGGTTTCACCGTGTTAGCCAGGATGGTCTCGATCTCCTGACCCTGTGATCTGCCCGTCTCGGCCTCCCAAAGTGCTGGGATTACAGGCTTGAGTCACCATGCCAGGCCACAAAAAATTTATCTTAATTATCAAACAAAGTGCTGGTAAATCACTCTCTTTTGTAAATTTTAACTTTTTATCATAGTACTTCACATACAGTTTTTAAATTTAAAAATGATTACAAAGCTGACAAGACATAATCCTCAATTTTACTTCTCCTTTTTTTTTTTGGAAAACAGTGTCTCACTCTGTCACCCAGGCTGGAGTGCAGTGGCACAAACATGGCTCACTGCACCCTCGACATCCTGGGCTCAAGTGATCCTCCCAGATTAGCTGGGATGAAATTACAGGCATGCGTCACCATACCCGGCTAATCTTTTTTATATTTTGCAGAGGCAGGGTTCCACTATGTTGTTGCCCAGGCTGTTCTTAAATTCCTGGGTTCAAGGGATCCTCCCACCTTGGCCTTCCAAAGTGCTGGGATTACAGGCATGAACCACCGTGCCCGGCCCATTCTACTTCATTCAATCTCTAAGACCAAATTCCCACTTTAAACTCTTTTTGCTGAATCTCTGCTATTTGCCCTCATATTTATAAATAACATGCTTCTACTGCTATTTGCTTTAAATTTTTCAACGGTAGATTTATTGGAGTCTCACTAAGGAAGATGAGGGCTTGGATTTCTTACATTACCCACATCACCACCACCGTCCCAGCCTCCCCGCTTCCTATCAATTCACATAAACACACTTCTGTGTTCAGAAGCATAACATAGTGGTTAAAGAGCATGGACTCCAGAGTCACACTGCCTTAGGTTGAATCCTGGCTCTAACCCATGTTAGCAATGTGACTTTGAACAAGTCATTTAACTTCTATGTCTCAGTTTCCTTATATGTAAAATGAGGATAATGACAGTACTTGTTTTACAGGGTTAATGTAAGAATTAAATGAGTTAATATATGTAAAGCATTTTCAATAGTGTCTAAAACACAGTAAATACTATATAAATCTCTGCTATTATAGCTATGTCACAATTTTCCACTAAATCAAAATCTAGTATTTACATTATGACCAAGAAAATATTCACAGATAAACTCCACAGAGTAATATGATTGTATTTCCTTTCTCCTATAAGTTTTTGTTTTTCCTAAAGTAATTAATGGCCCCCATTTTTTTCTTTTGAAAAATTTTCTATATGCCTATTATAAATTCCTTCTTGACTCTGACAGAACTATAAAACATCTCTCCATGTGGACAAATCTATCAAGTCATCTCTTACTTTCTTTTTTTTTTTTTTTTTTTTTTTTTTTGGAGACAACTCCTGTACTCCAAACTACTGACTGGCTGCTTACTGGGCCTGTGCATATCTGTCAATCTCAGACATGAAGAATTCCTTTTTTAGTTTACTCCCTCACTTTGGTATAGTACACCCTCTGCTAGCATCCTAAGAAAGGGTACATGGGAGTAAAAATTTCCAAGACCCTGCATGTTTGAAACCTTTTTCTATCTCATATTTGATGACAGTTTGAGTGTAGAATGTTAGAAATACTCCCTTAGTCCTCGAAGGTATCATTCCAACATCTGCCAGTTTCCACAACTGCTGCTAGAAAGCCATGCTGATTAGCACTCCTATGAATATGCTCCATTTTTCCTCTTTATTTTTTCTTCAAGCTTTATTAAAGTATAAGTTACAAATAAAATTTTTTTATATTTAAGTGCCAGGTCCGTCCCGCTGACCCTGACCCAACGACGGATGAAAGACGTAAATTGACACAGATATTTTGCCTGTCATTCTAGTTAAGGGGCTCTGCTGCCTCAGTCTGCAGCATCTGCCTCAATAAGCTGGTGAAGTTCACATTTATTTAGTACAGATTAAGTGACAAAGGTCTCAAGTAAACACCACTAGAGGGTAATTAACATTGCCCACCCCTCGAGTAGAGAGCAATCATGCACCTGCAGGTGATAAAAGTTGGGCTTAGGGCCACATGAGTAAACAAGCTATTTAGATAAACTCCCTTACATTCCTTTGTACCTACTTTAAGCTATTAACTCAAGGTAAGAGGATTAGGTTGACTTCAGCTAAATCTTTTACTGAAGCTATGCAACCCTCCAGCCTTCCAAGAAGGTTTGTGTCTATTTCCTATAACTATCTTCGTAATTTTTCCTCTATAATTTTTCCCACCACCCTGACTGAACTCCCACATTTAAGGTGTACAACATGATGCTTTAATATACAGTTGACCCTTGAACAACACAGGTTTGAACTATGGAGGTCCATTATACATGGATTTTCTTCCACCTCTGCCACCCCTCAGACAGCTAGACCAACCCCTCCATTTCCTCCTCTTCAGCCCTGTTCAACGTGAAGACCACGGGGATGAAGATCTTTATGATGATCAACTTTCACTTAGTGAATGGTAAATATATTTTCTCTTCCTTATGATTTTCTTGATAACATTTTCTTGTCTCTAGCTTACTTGATTGTAAGAATACAGTAAATAACATATAACATATAAAATATGTGTTAGTCAACTGTTTATGTTGTTGATAAGGCTTCTAGTCAACAGCAGGCTATTAGCAGCTAAATTTTCTGCAATTCCAAAGTTATACAAAGATTTTTTACAGTATGCAGGGATCGGTGCCCCTAACCCTCATGTTGTTCAAGGATCAACTGTATTATACATTGTGAAATGAATACCACAGTCAAGCTAATTAACACATGCCCATTACCTCATGTAATTACCTTGTTTGTGTGTGTAGTGAGAACACTTCAGTTCAACTCTCAACAAATTTCAAGTAAATACAATATTATTAACTATTATCAGCATGCTATATATTAGGTCCCCAGTACTAATTCATCTTATAACTGAAAGATGATACCATTTAAAATCTCCCTTTTATCCACACACCCCAGTCCCTGGTAACCACCATTCTACTCTCTGTCACTGAGTTCAACTTTTTTTTTTTTTTTTAAGATTCCACATATACGTGAGATCACACAGCATTTATCTTTCTGTGTCGGGCTTATTTCAATTAGTATAATGTCCTTAAGTTTCATCCATGCTGTTGCAAATGACAGGATTTCCTTCTTTTTCTAAGGCTGAATAGTATTCCATTACACACAAACACCCCCCCTCCCCACACACACACACTGTATTTTCTTTATCCATTCATCTGTTGACGGACATACAGGTTGTTTCCATATCTTGACTATAGTGAATAATGTTGCAATGAACATGGGAGTGCAGATTATTTCTTTAAGATCCTGATTTCATCTCCTTCGGATATTGTAATGTGTAAGGAATGTATACTTAGTCTTGCTCACATGTCCTATACACAGCTCCTAAAAATCTTACATGATCTCTTAAGTGGGAAGTATCCTTTTGTATGCCAATGAATGACTGGTGGCTGGGAGCTCCTGGATAGCCACAGGATAGGGGCCTGATTGCCAGGAAAACCAACCATGGGATTAGAGGGTTGAAACTTTCAATCCTACCTCCCTCACCTCCAGGAACCAGAGAAGGGCTGAGAGTTGAGATGATCACGAATGGCCAATGATGTAACCAATCATGTCTCCGCAATGAAGCCTCCACAAAAACCAAAAGGACAGGGTTCGGAAAGCTTACAAATTGCTAAACACGTGGAGGTGCCTAGAAGGTGGTGTGTCCGAAGAGGGCACAAAAGCTTCACTGAGGCTCAGAAAATGATGCCCCAAAATGAAAGCCTCAGAAGCAGTCTCAGAGGCAAAGTTTTTCTCTGACCTCCAGATGCCCCTCCCCTGTCTCTCACCTCCTCATTCTCACTACAGGCAAGTCATGGAAACAAGAATTTCTCTTCCCCAAGGCCAGTCATAGGCACTAGAACCCCTTTTTTCCAAAGCCAGCCATGAAGCCTAATCTAACCTTCCCCTACCTTTCTGTGTAACCACTGGCCATAAAGAAATTAAAACCCTCATTCTAGAGGAGTATTGCCCTATACCCAGGAGGAACAAACGCTACAACAGAGACACCAAGAAAAGGCCTTGCTAGGTCTTCCCACTCCATCTACTACCATTAGCTCATACTCTTTTTTTATCCAATCATATTTCTACACTGCTGTCCCAGTCTCAAGTGAATCTAAGCATAAAGTCAGCTAACTTTCTCTATATCCTTGGGTCCTTAGTCTGAAGGCTCCAGTATCACGTAAAACTATGATCAAATAAATTTGTTATCCTTTTATCTTGTTTACTTGTTTTTTGTTATAGGGGTATCAGCCATGACCCTTATGATGGGGAGGAAACGGATCATCCCTTCTCTACCCCTTCAGTTAGCACCCCTTCTCATATGCCTTGTACTATCCATCTCTTCCATCCGGCTATTCATTTGTATCCTTTGTAATACATTAGCAATAGTAAGTAAAGTGTTTCGCTGAGTTCTGTGAACCACTCTAGTAAATTAATTGAATCTGAGGAAGGGGTCATGGGAACCTTAACTTATAGCTGGTCAGTCAGAAGTATAGGTGAGCAGTCTGTGGGACTGAGCTCTTAACCTATGGGATCTGATGTTAACTCCAGGTAGTGTCAGAATGGAATCGAATTACAGGACACCCAGTCAGTGTCTGCTGGAGAAGTGAAGAAATCTCTACACATTTTTGACCAGAAGTGAAGTATTCTGTATTGAGAGTCAGAATAGAAAAAAGTTTGATTAATTTTTCTATCTCTTACAGATGTATACCCAGAGGTAGGATTGCAATATTGTATGGTAGTTCTATTTTTCAATTTTTGAGGAAGCACTATACTGTTTTCCATAATGGCTATACCACTTTACATTCCCACCAATAGTGCACAACGGTTCCCTTTTCTCCATATCCTTGCCAGCATTGGTTATCTTTTCTTTTTGATAACAGGCATCCTAACAAGTGTGAAGTGATACCTCATTGTGGTTTTGATTTACATTTCCCCAATGATTAGGAATGCTGAACATCTTTTCATAGAGCTGTTGGCCATTTGTATGTCTTCTTTGAAAAAATGTCTATTCAAGTCCTTTGCCTATTTTTCAATTTTTTTTTTTTTTTTTGCTATTGAGTTACATGAATTCCTTATATATTTTGGCTATTAATCCCTTATCAGATATATGGTTTACAAATATTTCTTGATATCCAATGTGCTCCCTTTTGTTTCAATGTAAGCCTTTGGTGTTTTGGTCTCTGTGTTTCATGTTAGAGATTATTCTTGCAATATCTAATGATCCTTGGCTGTCTGTTCATTTTCATTCTACTTTTTTTTTTTTTTTTTTTTTTGAGACAGAGTCTCACTCGGTAGCCCAAGCTGGAGTCCAGTGGCACAATCTCAGCTCACCGCAACCTCCACCTCTGAGGCTCAAGCAATTCTCATGCCTCAGCCTCCCCAGCAGCTGGGACTACAGGCACGTGCCACCATGCCCAGCTAATTTTTTGTATTTTAGTACAGACGGGGTTTCACCATATTGCCCAGGGTGGTCTCAAACTCCTGAGCTCAGGTGATCTACCCACCTCGGCCTCCCAAAGTGCTGGGATTACAAGTGTGAGCCACCGCGCCTGGCCTTTTTTTTTTTTTTTTTTCTTTTAAAGACAGGGTCTCACTCTGCTGTCTAGGCTGTAGTACAGTAGTGTGATCAGGGCTCACGGTAGCCTCAACCTACTGGGTTCAAATAATCCTCCCACCTCAGCCTACCAAAGTTCCAAAGTACTGGGATTATAGGCATGAGCTACCATCCAACCTGTCTGTTAATTTCCAAAAGGGATAATAAAAAACAAACTGGAAGCTCTGTGTACATGGGGAAGTTTCCTGATGGTGTTTCCATCTATCTGGTAATCAGACACAGGCTAGCCATTTCATCAGGTGACTCCAAAAGTTCAGTATATAGATAGGTCTCTTCTCCTGCTGCAGTTTACTAAGGAAGAAATCCACCAATTCTGCCTGAAATATGGAAGACAGGCTGCAAGCATTCTGGGAGCCAAACTGGAGCGCCTCAACATTCAGTATGCAAGCATTCACTGATTTCAGTATGGGGTCTCGCTCTTGCTATATAAGCTGTACCTGGAGCCCCTGACTCTGGTTCAATCCCTTTATAGCTTCACTGTCCAATAGGGTACCACTAGCCACATGTGTCTATTTATTTAACTTTAAGTTCTGGGATACATGTGCAAAACATGCAGGTTTGTTACACAGGTATTCATGTGCCATGGTGATTTGCTGCACCTATCAACCTATCATCTAGGTTTTAAACCCCGCATGTATTAGGTATGTGTCCTAATGCTCTCCCCCTCCCCTTGCCCCCCACACCGCAACAGGCCCCAGTTTGTGACGTTCCCCTCCCTGTGTCCATGTGTTCTCATTGTTCAACTCCCACTTATGAGTGAGAACATGTGGTGTTTGGTTTCCTGTTCTACATGTGCATTTAAATGTAAATTAATCAAATCTAAATAAAATAAAATTTCAGTTCTTTTGTCACACTATACACTTTCAAGTACTCAGTAGCCACTATGGTTACCGTATTGGACAGTGCAGATATAGAACATGCTCATCACCACAGCCAGTACAAATGGGATGGTGCTTCTTTAAGGAGTAAACACCAGTCTTCTGCTGAGGCAAGAAGTGAGTCATCATCTGGCCACTGAGCTAATGAAGAAAATCTAAGGATCTACTTACTCCTTAGAATAAATTCTGGGCTTCCGCTGATGCAAGTAAGGCATAGTCTGTGGCTGTGGGGCTGAGGGCAAGAATCTGAGGGTGTAAATATTAGAGCTGTGGTGTTTAATATGGGAGCTACCAGTCACATGCAGCAATTTAAATTTAAATTTAAATAAATCAAATTAAAATAAAATTTAAAATTTGGTTCATTAGTTGCACTAGCTATATTCCAAGCATTCCACAGCCACATAAACAAGTGGTTACAGTATTGGACCGTTGTCGATTATAAAACATTTCCATCATTCAGAAAGTTCTACTGGACAGCACTGTCTTAGACATTCCACAAACCATCATGTTTTCAGTACTTAATCCCTATATTCAGAGTTACATGTTTCCTCCAATACTCAAGCCATTCCCAGGTTTGAGGCTGTAAATCAACTGATTGCCTTCTCCTAGAGCAGGCACAAGTTTCAGCTTTCTTCATTCTGCTAAGGCAGCTACCACCAGGACTCTAGCCAGTCTTTATTTGAATTAGAAAAGGTAACCCCTTTGGAATGAGTGCAATGTACTTTTGTAGGAAGAAAAAGACTACCTTTCTTCTGGATATCTGCAAACCCTCTGCCAGGGCATAGAGCATAAAGTACCATTTCACTGCTACCTGCTCCTCAGCCAAATAATCTTCTGCAGTCTAAGTAAAGGTACTAGTTTCTACTATTCTATTTTCCATTTTCAGAAATTCTGTTGGCATCTCTTCCCCACTGTCTTCTTTCTTCTCTTTCATATTTTGTCCATAGTGGATTATATCATCGTTTATTCCTTAACTATCATTTAAAAGGATTCCACGTGGATTTAATCCTCATTAAACTAAAAGTCATAATTAGTATTTTCCACTTGTATTTTGTTCTTTCTGTTATAATTCCATCTCTCAGTGCCAAGAATGTGCTCCAATCAATCCCACAACAAATCCCAAGTAGATATATACCTGAGTGGGAAATAAAGTAGAAAGACTTCAGAGTCTCTTTTGTAAATAACTAACAACCAGAATTATCAGTTCACAAGCAGAAAGTTATTATCTGGGTTTTCTAAATGCTATCCTAGAGCCTAAGCTAAAACTCCTACCAAAGTGCAAAAGGCAATGCTCAGAAAAACTTTAGACAACAGTGCTTGAACAACAAATTGGCTCTTGATTTAGGTGCTTTTTGATTTACCAGTCACAAACAGATAAAATTATGAATAAAAATGAGAAGAAACATGTAAAATATTTTTATTACAAACCTGTGCTGGTGGTACTTGCAATGGATTGTTATCCAAAATTATTACTTGTAAATGATGCAGCTTTCTGTAACAAACTGGAATTTCGGTCACTTTATTACAAGAGAAATCCAGCTTGACTAAGGGAAGATCTCCTAATTCTGGTTAGAAATGAAAAATAATTAATTAAATTTTACATAGTTACTCTCTTATTCATGTGAGTAAAAATAGTGAACATCTTACCATCTGGCAAAACATGAAGATTATTTCTTCTTATATTTAGCTCTCTAAGTGAATGTAATTTTCCCATTTGTTGGGGAAGGACTTGAATCTCATTGCAGCTAATATCCTAAGGAAAACAATAAAACAGAATTATAACGAGCTAAGTGAGAAATACATATATATATATTCTAATTTTTAAATTAAAGCACAGTTAACAGCTAGCAAAAGTTACCCTCTAATGTCATTGCTCTAAAGATGGATTATCTGGCAGATTTCTATTTATATGACATCATGAAGTCAATCTAGCACAGTAAATAGAAACTTTCCATACAAAAATGTAAGGTTATATTTTAGTAACTACATAAGTCAACCTCTCAAAAATCTCAAGTAAAGGCCAACTCATACTAGCCAAAACCAGAAGTAAGAATGATCCAGCACTCTTCATGTGGAGGTAAAGTAAAAGACTTACAACTCTCAAACATTGTATAATCTGTCAATTACAGCAGCTGTCTTGAGATACTTGGCTGGGCAGAAGCTAAGAAAGTCAAGGATTTATAAATGTGCACTGGAGAAACAGACTATGATCAGGATGGATTTAACTAAATCTATTTCTCCAAAGGGATACAAAATGAGAAGTTACAAGCCCCAACACTTGTGACTCATATCATAGTTCAAAGACATTCTAAGAGATCTGAGTTGGAAATCTCTCAGGTTATCTAAGGTATCTCTCAGGACATCTCTGTGGTTAAAATCCAAGCCCCTATTTAAAGGCAAACAATATCAAGTTTCCATAATAACAAATTGAGGTTTTTATTTATTATCATAATAAGAAACAGAAAAAAGAACAGTTTAAGTTAACTATGCTGTCTCCTCTCTTTCTTATAATAACATCAACAAAAAGAAAAGAGAAATATACAGCATGGTCTCAGACCAGACACACTTCAAATGAAATTCATATTCTAATGCAACTGCCCCCAATTTCCAACTTGTAGTGAAAACGATAATGGCCTGGAGGGAGGAGAATAGTACATACATTCAGTTTTCAAAATAATATTAAAACCATGTAGGGAATAATATAATAATGCTATAGATGATTAGGAAAACATATCCTACATACCTCTTTCAAACAATATCTAAGACATCTTCATTCAACAAGAAATATTTATTAAATACTATTAACATTTGCTAGGTACTGTTCCAGGGACTGGGGACATATCAAGGGACAAAACAAAATTTCCTGCTCTCATAGCTCCTCATGGAGTTTACATGCTAGCAAGGGGAGTAAATTATATAATATGCTAGAAGGTGATAAGTGCTATTTAAAAAGAAAAAGTAACAGGGTAGGAAAATGGCTATGCTCACAATAGTGGGGAGGGATACTACCTCATCTCACAGAGAAGGTGATATTGAGCAGTACTGTCAGAGCTAAAAGAGTGACCCATACTAATATATAAGACAGGAATATTCCAGACAGAAGGAACAATAAAAGTAAAGGCGCTCAGAGTACACCTGACAAATACAAAGAACAGCAAGGAATCCAGTGTAACTAGAGGGAAACGGACAAGGGAGAGAGTAGAATAGAGGGAAGGATATGACTTTAGCTTTTATTTTGAGAGATGTGGGCAGGAACCAGAAACTTTTGAACAGGAGATTGACGTGATCTGACTTATATTGTGACAGGATCACTTTAGCTGCTATGTTCAGAATAGACTATTATTCAAACGATAGATAATAGGTTTGTGAAAATGTTATTTAAACATTATTGCTTCTTTCTAAAGGTATTTGATACTTATGATTTCCATATGGAAAATCCACAGAAATTTGAGAGATAGCTGTCATTTCCCAGGAGAAATAAATCCAGGCATAGGAAATGAACCCACTCCAGTGGGTGCTCTACAAAATATTCTGCAGAGGACTGGAAGCCAGGGAGTATTTCCTAGGTTTCTAATGATAGAATTTCATTGCAGTTGATTATCACATCATGTGGAAGAGCATCATGGGAAAGTATTCCAAAGACAGGGAATACCCACCAATTCAATATGTACAACTGTCAATTAGCCCTCCTAATGCTATCTACCCATCTACTGTTACTGATTTCAAGAGTTTAAAGCATAATAATTTTATAGTACCTAGTAAAATAATAGTGTTTAACATTTTAGAATTTTCTACATGAATTAAAAAACAGTTGGTCCTCTGTATCTATGGGTTCCTCATCCATGAATTCAACCAAATACAAATCAAAAATATTCAGGAAAAAAAAAAGCACGGTTGTGCCTGTACTGAACATATATTGACTTTTTTGTCTTGTCATTACTCCTTAAATAATATAACATAACAACTATTCACATAGCATGTACACTGTATTAGGCATTATAAGTAGTCTAGAGATGATTTAAAGTATACGGAAAATGTATTTAGGTTATATGTAAATACTATCACTGTGTATAAGAGACTTTAGCATTCGTGGATTGTGGTATGGGATGAATCCTGGAACCAATCCCCCATAGAGGGACAATTGTAGTAGAATTAATCTAAAACTCCTAATTATGTTTTACATTTCATTTATCTAAAAATTACATCATGTAATGTAATTAAAAACATAGGGCCAAAAATTAAATTTTAAAAAATGAAGAGACATAAAATCTTAAATTATAACCTTTATGAAATCTGGAAAAATATTAATAGTGTTTAAGTCAAAGAAAATAATGGTCCCTTTTATTATGAACTTGTTAGATCATATCTGGAATCTCTGTTCATTTTTTAGTATAACATTAAGGGAGACTTTAACTAAAAGGAACATTTTCTAAATTGAATTACCTAAAAGTAAAAAAGTCATACAAAGGAATAAAGGTAGTAAGGATGTTTAAGGTATACAAAAACACTTCTTAAGAGTTTGTTAGGCCGGGCACGGTGGCTCACGCCTGTAATCTCAGCACTTTAGGAGGCCGAGGCGGGTGGATCATGAGGTCAGGAGTTCAAGATCAGCCTGGCCAAGATGGTGAAGCCCTATCTCTACTAAAAATACAAAAAGTTAGCCAGGCGTGGTGGCAGGTGCCTGTAATCTCAGCTACTCAGGAGGCTGAGGCAGGAGAATTGCTTGAACTCAGAGGGCGGAGGTTGTAGTGAGCCGAGATCGCACCACTGCACTCCAGTCTGGGAGACAGAGTGAGACTCTGTCTCAAAAAAAAAAAAAAAAAAAGGAGTTGCCATTACCTATATTTCTTCACATGGTAGTCCCAGGACCAATGGAAGAAATATAGAAGCATGTATTTTGGTTCAAAATAAGAAAGATTAATAACAAATAGAGTTTTGCAAAGAAGAATTAGGACAGTCACACATGCACACACACACACACACATATACAGAGTTGTCACCATTGAAAACATACAGTAGATATATCAGGGATTCCTACATTAGAAAGTGGTTGTATCTGATCACTTCTAAGATCTTTTTTAACTTCAAAATTATATGGTTCTAAAGCATAAAGTGAAATTCAAGGAAGTTTCCTTGTATTGTAATTGGATATGCAGGTATTCCTTAATGAATAAAAGGTATTCCTGAAATTTCTGCTCACTACATTCTGTTAATTTATTCATTTCTCATTATGAAATTGTAGGTAAGTTCCTCAAGAAAACTTTTGACACCCCGGACATAATAAAGTCATACATAAGAATACTTCAGGACTTTAGTCCATGCACAGTGGCTCACACCTGTAATGCCAGCACTTTGGGAGGCCGAGGCAAGTGGATCACTTGAGGCCAGGAGTTCAAGACCAGCTTGGGCAATGCAGTGAAACCCTATCTCTACGAAAAATGCAAAAATTAGTTGTGTGTGGTGGCACATGGCTGTAATCCCAACTACTTGGGTGGCTAAGCATGAGAATCACCTGAACCCGTGAGGCGGAGGTTGCAGTGAACCAAGATCGTGTCACTGCACACCAGTCTGGGCAACAGAGCGAGACTCTTTCTAAAAAAAAAAAAAAAAAAAAAAAAACTTTTAAAATACCTATTTATTAGGAAAGCATCATTCAAAATAAAAGAAAAACATGCAGCATGGTACACTGCATAAAGTGGAGGTAACCAAAAATACGAAAAATAACTGAAAGCTATTATAACAATGCTATAGATGATTAGGAAAATACATCCTACCTACCTCTTTCAAACAATATCTAAGACATCTAAGAGGATCTGAACATATTTCTCTCAGAATTCAATATTCTTCAACACCTAAAATGTTATGTCCAAGGTAATTAATTTAAATTATTCTATATTTCTACAATCAATTGCATATAACAGCCTTTTATTGTTTATTTCAGTCTAAAAAGTGTTATAACATCACAGAAGCAAACAGTGAGGAGGAGTTACATTGCTAATTCTACCATTTGCAGATACTTTCTTCTTTTATCTCCTTACTCTAAGGATATATCATAGTCCTATAAAAGCTTTATTTTAAAAATTCCCTTAGCTTTTCTCTAAGACCTTTACTGTACACAAAATGAGTAAACAAATGCTTATTCATTTGAAAAGTATTTCTTAAAGTTTGTAAGCAAGCCTTCTGACTCCACTAGGACTAAGGAAGAATCATGCTATTTTGTGACTGGAAAAACTCAGACATATAGTATCTCAAGATTTTACTAAGTCTTACCGAATTTAGACATATACCAAGTTAGTACTTTTTAAAAAACTTACAATGAAATTCCATTAAAAATGAGTAATCTTCCAAAATGTAGATATATTATGCATATTGCATTCAATTAATACAACTATTTTACTCACCAACTCCATTAAATCTTTTAACTTCCCAATTTCTTCTGGAATAGATACTAGTTTATTATTACTGACGACCAAAACTTTAAGGGGAAGATCAAATAGGTATTTTGGCAATGTTGATAAAAGATTTCGGCTGAAAAGAATGAGAAAGTTTCTTTATGAGAGTATGTATGTAATGTGACATATTAAAAATGAAGAAATCACTTTTTAAGTAAGTAATATTCTATCACTAAGTAATAACTTAATAATTACTTACTGAGTGCTCACTTTGTATCAGGCACAGTGGTAACTTTCTTATAAGCACTGTCTCATTTAATCCTCATGTTGATGACACAAGATTAAGTAGTTATTATCTCCATTATACAAATCAGAAAATGAAAGTTAAAACTGCTTAAGTGATTTGCCCAAGTACTGCAGAGATTCATAGCATAGCAAAGCCTATGCAGGCAGACCTATGATACTACTCTACACACTGTCAGTTCTCAAAAACACAGAATGATTCTTCTGAGCTCAATAATGTCAGAACTTTGCTCCTTGATATAATTCTGGCATATTCAATACTTCCATGCTAGGGAAAGTCTCCAGGGATAAATGTGCATGCACTATGTTCAAGTTTATAAAAGAATGAATAGGACTATATCTTCAAAAACATGTAGTAACCCTAACCCATTCCCTTTTAAGGTTTAACAGCCTATTAGCCCTTTATCTCAGCCCAAAGTTGATAAAACATTCTTATCTTTGTAGATACATTTAAATATAATAACTAACATTTTACTGAGTGCCTACTATTGCCAGGCCATGTTCAGAGCAGCTCATGTGAATTAACTCTCACAGTGATCCTCATTTTGCAGATGAAGAAATAGTCACAAGAGTGTAAATAAACTGCTCAAAGTCACACAGCTGAAAGTGGGAGAGGCAGGATTCAAACCCAGGCAATCTGGCTCTGGGGTCTTTGCCCTCAAAGTACTATGGTCAAATTTATATGCCAAAACAGACTGACTGACCCAAATGAACCACTACCAAAATGTATATGTTTCCATTCCATTTACATACTAACAAGCATTGGTAAGCGATAAGCTATTATTTTTCCTATTTTTCAAAGTGACATTTATAGACCTATACCTAGCATTTCATGTAACATACACAGCAACAAAAGTCCAGTATTACTCAAGTGGGGACTTGAAGACCGTCCTCCCCATCTTTTCTGTGGCAAAGGACATCCAGAAATACTAAACTGGCTTTAATAACACAGCACAAACAAACAAACAAACAAACAAACAAATGGCAATGCCCCTCAACTAGCAATACTGGCCAGACTGCTAGAACGTCAAATATGCTAGGGTCCTGTCATAATCCTTCATACTTTCAGGATCAAGCAGGCTCCCTGGAGAAATGGTCTGCCTGGGGCCCTTCACACCAGGGCACACAAGGATCTTTCTATAGGATTCTACTGAAAAAGGGGGGGGGGGGTAGTATATAGGAAGAAAGAACAGTTGAAAATTATTTAACAAGTTTATTAAGATATTTTTACCAAAATAAATAAATACATGGAAGAAATAATGGCGAACTCATTCTAATACATCTTCAGGCCAAAAATAGCTTAAAAATTATTTTCTTCCCTTAAAAAGCATATTCAGGCCAAGCACAGTGGCTCATGCTTGTAATTCCAGCACTTCTGGGAGGCCAAGGCGGGCAAATCATTTGAGGTCAGGAGTTTGAGACCAGCCTGGCCAACATGGTGAAACACTGTCTCTACTAAAAATTAGCCGGGCCTGGTGGCAGGCACCTGTAGTTCCAGCTACTTGAGAGGCTGAGGCAGGTGAATCATATGAACTTGGGAGGTGGAGGTTGCAGTGAGCCAAGATGGTGCCACTCCACCCTGAGAGACAGAGCAAGACTCCGTCTAAAAAAAAAAAAAAAAAAAAAAAAGGCATATTCATAGAGTTAACACAATCATCTTTCACCAGGATCTGGTTTCTTCATACTGGCAAACAAATTATTAATTGTCCCTTTTTTACTACATGCTTTAAAGAGGAATTCACTCACTAGAACAAATGTTATTTCAATATAGTTTGCTCAAAGATTTTTGTGACTGTAAAAAAAAAATCAAAGTTGACTTTTACAGATCATGACAGGATAGAATTAGAGAACATTTTAGTAAAACTAAGATTACCATATGTGTTAATAGAGAAATGTAATTCAGTTTTTGGCAAATCACTTTTTCCGCAAAAGAACAAAATGAAACAGAAACAAAGACAAAACTTAAAAACACCCCATTTTCCTCAAACCTCTCCTAAGCCAGGCCAAGGAGATTTATACCTACTTAGAGAAAGGACAACCCAAATGACTGACATCTATGGAAGGAAACCTCCCTCACACATTTTAAGGTGTAAAGTGGTTTCAGTTAAAATAGCTTGTACTGTCAGGTAACACCACTAGGAGAGTCATATAAAAGAACTGATATATCACAGTGAGAAGGGAACATCATCATTTATGTATATTAATTATATTTACTACTTCTCCATATGGGAATTTAGACAAGTAACTTGGTTAATGAGGAGATTATCCCTTCCAACTGAATAAAAAAAGAAAAAATTTCTAAAATTAAGTCACAATATATCAATTTTCATTCAATGTTACTGATTTGGCAGGGAAAGGTTTTTCTTATAATTAGTAAGTGTTCACTCTTTTATATATATAGGGTAAAAGCTATGTATGAATGAGTGCTCTACAGCCAGACTGCTTTGATTTTAATCTTGGCTCTACCACTTGCTGAATATATCTATGAATTTGGACAAAGAGCTTAACCCAGTTTCCTCATCTGTAATGCAGGGATAACAACAGTACCTATCTCAAAATGCTGTCATGAAAACTAGATAAGGTAATATGGGTAAAGTGTTTGGAACACGGCCTAGCACATGGTAAGTACTTACTAAGTATAAACATGAACTGTCATCCACTTCCAAACCTTTCAATATTCTCATCCCACTCTAACCATCCTTCAAGTAGAAGCAGGAAGTCACAAAAGTGAGAAAAAATAACTCAAGCACTGTTTGTTTCACATATCTAAGGATGCATATAAAATCTGTATAGTGGTGCTATAATTTCTGGAAAATATTTATGGTCTAAAACCTTGCTACTCAAACTGAGGTCTAAGGACCAGCAGGTAGGCATGAGCATTGCCAAGGGGCTTGTTAGAAATGCAGGCCCCACAACAGACCTAAGAAATTACAATCTGCATTCTAACAGATGCCCAGGTAATTCCTGTGTGTTAAAGTTTGCAAAGCTCTGCTCTCAAGAAAAGCCTACAAAATAATGTGAACATAAAAAAACACAAATAAGATACTGTTGAGATAAATTTAAGCTACACAGCCAAATCAAACATATTCCTTTGCCACTAAAAAAGGATTAGAACGACAATAAAAACCAAAATTTATTTTTAAATTGTTTCCTTACCTAATGTTAAGGTACGTTAACATCTGTAGATTTTTAATGGCTTCAGGAATGCTTTTGATGCAATTATGATATAAATTTAATGTTTCAAGGGGTGCAAATAACCAGACATCAGAAGGAATTTCTGTAAAACGATTTCTGGAAAGATCTGGAAAAAAAAATAGTGTCTGAGTATTAAACATATACCAATATCTATGGTAATTAAAAGAACTATTTTCACACTTGCTGAATCACTTAGAATCTAAGCAACTACTTAAAATACTTTAAAATATACAATATTATCCATCAATACCTTGAAGGCATTTAGAAATACACTCATACGGCTGGGCGCGGTGGCTCACACCTGTAATACCAGCACTTTGGGAGGCCAAAGCAGGCAGATCTTTTGAGCTAAGGAGTTGGAGACCAGCCTGGCCAACACGGTGAAACCCTGTCTCTACTAAAAACACAAAAATTAGCTGGATGTGGTGGTGGGCCCCTGTAATCCCAGCTCCTCAGGAGGATGAGGCAGGAGAATCGCTTGAACCCCGGAGGCTCAGAGGTTGCAGGGAGCTGAGATCACCCCGCTACACTCCAGCCTGGGTGACAGAGCGAGACTCTGTCTCAAAAAAAAAAAAAAAAAAAAACTCACAGAATGCATGTCTATTAACCAAACGTATTTGATATGCTTCAGTATACCTAAATTTCAAATATGCGATTTGTCTTTTAAAATACCAATGAAGAATTATCTCTGATCTTTAAAAGCAAACACAAAACTACCTCCCACGATCCCACATCCCCCTCCATCTGCCTCTTCTTTTACAGCCAAACTTACATAAATCTACAACACAACTAAATTTATTACTTACCATGGACTTCTCAACCCACTACAATTTGGTTTCTATCCACTCTCACATCCACCAATGTTACCAACAACCACCATATCAATAACCATTCCATATGTCTGGAAAGATTATTTTCCTTTGGCTTAGAAGACTACACTTCTGGGATCTCTTCTACCTCTCTGGCTACTTCTTATTTTCTTTTCCTAGGTTTTCCTCTATCTGTATCATAAACGTTGTTGTTCCCAAGAACTATGACTAAGGTACTCTTTTCCTTCTTGAGACATACACCCCCCAACCGGTAGGAGCCGCCCTCTACGAGAGTGCTGGAAGACCGCGACTGAGTTGCTGCCTCATCACCTCCCACTGCCTCTGACCCACCATTCGAAAAGCAGACATGATGGAAGCGGATCGCCCAGAGAAGCTTTTCGTTGGGGGCCTCAACCTCAAAACCGACGACAAAGCCCTCAAGGCTGAGTTTGTCAAGTATGGCCGCATCATCAACGTTTTCCTGATGAAAGACCGAGAAACCAACAAATCGAGGGGCTTTGCGTTCGTCACCTTCGAAAGCCCTGCAGATGCCAAGGCCGCAGCCAGAGATCTGAATGGCAAGTACCTTGATGGTAAGGCCATCAAGGTGGCCCGGGCCATCAAACCAGCATTCAAGAGCAGCCGGTGGGGGCCGCCGCCCCCCGGCAGCAGCAGTCGCTCGAGGTTCCCACACGGAACCCGTGGGTGTGGCAGCAGCCCACAGCGACCCCACTCCTGGGGCGGGCCTGATGATGGCCACGGCTACGCGGGGTATTTTGACCAGTGGCCCTACAGGGCCCCGATGCCCAGGAAGCGTGGGCCACCGCCACAGCGCTGGGCCAGCCCACTCCGCAAGAGGGCCGCGCCGTCGAGCCTGGCTCGCAGCGTTGGCAGTGCAATGCGCGGGAAGGCCCTAGCTGTGTGGGGGCGAGATGGCTACTCAAGCGTGCAGCTGCAGCGCTGGGCGGGCCCACCCCGCAAGAGGGCTGCGCCCCCGTCGAGCCTGGCTCGCATTGGTGGCGGTGGAATGTCTGGGAAGGCGCCGGCCATGTGGGGGCGAGAGGGTTACTCAGGCCCACTGCTCCGGGAGCCACTGTCCCGCTGCCGCGACCCCGGGGATTTTATCTCCGCGCTCAGAGAGTACAGCCGCCGCTATTATAGCCACTCCAGTGTCCGGGACTACTGTCCCTTGAGAGGCTATGGCAAGCAAAACAGCTACAGGGGTTGCGACCGTGACTACGTGGATCATCCCAGCAGAGGCTCCTACCGAGAGCCCCTCGAGAGCTACAGAGGCCCGTGCCGCGCCACCCCTGGGCGGGGGACACCGCCATCTTACGGAGGAGGATACCGCTATGAGGGGTACCGGGGCCGCTCACCCGACGCCTTGCCCGTCACCTTGCCAGATGCCTACAGCGGGGGCCGCGACAGTTCCAGCAACGGCCGGAGCGACCGCTATGGAGGAAGAGGCCACTACGAGGAGTATAGAGGCCCTTCCCCTGACACCTACAGCGGGGGCCGCTCGCCCATCCCCTACAGCAGAGGCCACGACAGTTCCAGCAACAGTTACAGCTGGAGCCACTGCTACAGAGGAGGAGGCCACTACGAGGAGTACGAAGGTCGCTCGCCCAAGGCCACCAACAGCGGGGGCCGCTCGCCCGAGGCCGCCAACACCGGGGGCCGCTCGCCCGAGGCCGCCTACAGCCGGGGCCGCTCGCCCGAGGCCGCCTACAGCGGGGGCCGCTCGCCGGAGGCCGCCTACAGCGGGGGCCGCCAAAGTTCCAGCAACAGTTACCGCGGGAGCCAACGCTATGGAGGCGGAGGCCACTACGAGGAGTACCGAGGCTGCTCGCAGGACACCCACAGCGGGGGCCGCTCGCCTGACACCCACAGCGGTGGCCGCTATCCCAGTGCTCACACTGGGGGCCACTCGCCCGACGCCCACAGCGGGGACCGCTCCACCGATGCCTGCAGCAGGGGCCACGACAGTTCCAGCAACAGTTACGGCCGGAGCGACCACTACGGAGGAGGAGGCAGCTACGAGGAGTACCGAGGCCACTCGCCCGACACCTACAGCAGGGGCCGCCACAGTTCCAGCAACAGTCATGGCCGGAGCCACCGCTACGGAGGAGGAGGCCGCTACGAGGAGTATGGAGGCCGCTCGCCTGATGCCTACGGTGGGGGCCACGACAATTCCATCAGCAGCTACGGCCTGAGTGACCGCTACGCAGGAGGAGGCCGCTATAAGGAGTACCTGGGCAGCTCGCCCGACGCCTACGGTGGGGGCCGCAACAGTTCCAGCAACAGTTACGGCCGGAGCGATAGCTACTCGAGAGGTCGAGATCGGGTAGGCACACCGGATCTTGGGCTCCCTCTGCCCATGGAAAGGAGCAGCCCTCCCCTGCATGATTCTTACAGCCGGTCGAGCTGCAGGGTGCCCAGGGGTGGAGGCCGTCAAGGAGGCCGCTTGGAGAGAGGGGAAGGCTGGAGCAGATACTAACTAAGCAGGAACAGACTTGGGACCAAAAATTCCTTTTCAAAGAAACAAAAAGAACAACCTGTTCTATATTAAACTACCCAAGGACTAGTATAAGTAAGAGTTGTTTTTACCTTTTAAGAATTTCCTGTTAAGATCTCCATTTTTATGCTTTTGTGAGGAAAAACTTAAAATTTCTTTAGTTTGAAATTGTTAATGTTTCTTTCAACCAGTTCATGTTAAAAGTGTAAGATATGAACCTGAGTCCTAGTCGTCTTCTATTTACAAGTTGAAATACGATTAATGGCTTCTTTGCTTGTAAATTTGTCTGATAAATGAGGCAAACAGTTCTAAGATCTTTCATAAACATCTGCTTACCTAAAATGGAAAAATGGATCATTCTGCTCATTTAAACCAACTAGATTTTGGGTGGAGAGTGGGAGGGATTGGTGTATTTCAGATTTCAGGGTATCTTTCTAACTGAATCTCAGTGTTCCCAGTATTAAAAACCAAACAACCAGCAACAACAACAACAAAAATGATTTAGATCAAATGTTTATGAAAAGAAAATTATGTTCACTCAGTAAATCTGAAAAGTAAATGGAAAAAAAAAGATATACACTCTACTGGGTGATTTCATCCATCCTAGGTCCAAATTATATTTATATACTGATGAATTGCAAATTAAGGATATGTCTAAAAGCCTATGTTCTGATCTTCAGGACTTCACCTTGATATCTCTCAGGCACCTCAAATTCTACAAGTATAAAATCTGAAATGAAGATCTTTTCCCACACTTCTATTTTTTTTTTTCTTCTCATCTCAATGTCAACAACATCCTCCTGGTGAGTTGCTCAAGCCAGAAACCTGGTATTCATCCTTGATTCCTTTGTCTCCTAAATTATTGCAAGTACACACAAATATACTTCCATTCATTTAAATTTTCACAAAAATAAAATCATGGAATTGTTAAAACCATTACTCCTCTATTAAGGGTTTATTTGTTAAATGAATTTTGAAAAATACTTAGGACATTGCAGTAGTGGGTTGAAAAACAAATACTCTAGAAGAGAGTTGGCTCAACCTCACCACTGTGGACGTCTGATAACCATTGTGGGGGGCTATCCTGGCCACTGTAGGATACTTAGCAGCATCTCTGGCATCTACCCACTAGATGCCAGCAAAATAACCTCTATTCATGGCAGACAAATAATGTCCCCAAAGGTACAAACCCCCAACAACTACCTGAATATCAAGTTAGTTACCTTATCATAGAAATTTACTTTGCTCACACTAGCCCATTATACTTAATTGGTTAAAAACGTAAGAAAATTTTGTGCCTCTGTTAGGAAGAGCATGCAGTTTAGTTCAATGTATCTCATTTAGTATCTGGTCTGCCCTCATAAAAACAACCTCCTATCAATAATGCTCAACTTCATTCCAAGGGATGAGACCTATTCACTTAGCAATATAGTAAGTTCCTTATTCAGAACATTAACATATGTATTACTACATATGTAATATATAGAGATACATATAGAGGAGATAGATATATATTCTCACTCTTAACCTAATGTAAAATTATATAACTGGCAAAAAAAAAAGTTATGTTTATATAATATAAAAATTAATTTCTATTCTTCCTCCTCCCACCATAAAATTCTGAATAACTTAAAAAACAATAGAATTACTAGAAACCAAAATCTGAACTAGAAACAAATGTTTCCCAATATTCTGGCTTACCTCCTCTGGATACCCAAGCATCACACAGTTCTATTAGGGAGGAAAATGAAGTCACTGTTTTTAGTTTAGGATTTTTTTTTTTATATTTAGGGTTTTACCTCTTATTCTTGTAACTTCAGAATTCTGGGAGTTCAAAATTAGTGTTTACAATTAATTTGAAATCCTAAAAACAAAATTATGCTCAGTTTGTTATTCTGTATAATACCTAGTATTAGGCACTCATAAATAATACAGTGGTCTCAGAGATAGATGATAGTAACTTGTATTAAGATTGCAAGAATAGGGATAAGAGAAAGTGGATAAAATTTGAAATATATTTTGAAATTAGTACTCACAGGGAGTGGCAAGGAACTAGGTATGTGGAAGAAACGAGAGGAAAGAATCAAGGATGGCACCCAGGATTCTGGCCTAGACAGCTAAAATAATATTATCTAATAAACAGTGGGAGTGTAACAGGATTTTTGTAGTTTCTTCTGCTGGTGAGGTTTTTGCTTTGGTTTTTTTTTTTGAAACAGAGGTGCAATGAAGGGTTCAAGTTTATATCTGTATAAACCGAGACATCTGAGAGAGACTCAAAGAGGGGCTGTTAAATGGGCATTAGACAGATGAATCTTGATCTCCTAAGTGAAGTCTGGGATAGATATATAAAATTGAAAGTTGTGGCCAGGCACAGTGGCTCACGCCTGTAATCCCAGCACTTTGGGAGGCCGACATGGGCGGATCACAAGGTCAGGAGTTCGAGACCAGCCTGACCAACAATGGTGAAACCCCCATCTCTTTCTAAAAATACAAAATTTAGCCAGGTATGGTGGTGCGCACCTGTAATTCCAGCTACTCAGGAGACTAAGGCAGGAGAATTGCTTGAACCCGGGAGGCAGAGGTTGCAGTGAGCCGAGATTGTGCCACTGAACTCCAGCCTGAGCGACAGAATGAGATTCCATCTCAAAACACAAACAAACAAAAAAAAATTTGAAAGTTGTAGGAATATGGTTAGTTCTATTAAATCACAGAAATGGAGGACATCACCTAATATCAGAGTATCGAATTAGAGGACAAAGAATGGGCTATCAGGAAGGCCAACAGTTAGAAAGTGAGTACAGAAAAAACAGCAAGCAGAGAAGTCTGAAAATAATGGTCATAAGAAAACACAGTAACCATATGAAAAGATCAAAGAAGCTCAAAAAGTGACAGGAGGCTGACCTTTGTTTTCCAAGATAGCTGACTAAAAACATTTCCAGCATGCCTCATCCACTTAGAAAAACCAAAGTGGTATGCAGACAATCACACTTTGAATACATTATCCAACAAGGAACACAGGGTTCAACAGAAAAAGTGAAAGGAAACTCCAAAATCTGGGAATGAGAAGGAAAGCAGACAGCCTGTGTGGTCAAGACTGGCTGGGAACTGGCAATGAATCCCCAATACAAGAGAGAGTGAATATCTTTCTGCAGTCCACTTTCCCACTGGGGAATCATACAATTCAGGCCACAGGAGAGCACCCTGACCCACCCAAATTCTGAATCTGATTTAGGGAGCATCCAGGAGACTATGAGAAGGAACAGCTCCAGGGAGGCAACATGCCCTGGGTCCCACACAATTCCTGAGAACTAAGTAGCCACAGTAAGATGCCATTCTTAATCCTAGCTCTTAGCAACTATGAGTGGTCCTGGAAATCTGCAGCACCAGTCTTGGCCATTGGGGAAGATCAGGTTGCATCTTGTGGAGCAGGGGCTTGAGCAGGAATGGGGATCAATGGGGATCCCACAACCAAAACTAAGAAGCAGACATGGCATGGGCTGCAGTCTCTGGCACTGGAACCAGGCTCCCAATGCTCCAATCCTGAGCAGGATGAGTTACTGCAGAGGCTTGGTCTTGAGCTGGGTGCTGGCTTCTATGGCTCATGGTTGAATTACGGGCTAGGTGCAAACTGCCATACTAACAGAACAGCCAGGTTGGCTGCCACAGCTGGGATGGGGGAGGGACAGCAGTGGTCTCATCCTCCCTGGCACCTATGGCACGACCTCAGCACAGCAGCAGTCACCTCTCACCCAAGCATTTCACCAGAGGCGTGAGGACTACACTGCCTGCCCTACCCCCACGTCATAGTTCATGCATGCACTTGCCATTGGGAAGTGTTGAGTACAAGCTTGCCCAGTCTGGATCCACCCAGCTTCACCCCCCTAACCCTATGCCAACACAAACTGGTGGGGGGGGGCCAGGTTCTGGGTGTTCCACAACCCAATCCACCACCTGGGGCACATGAGCACTTCTAGGGGACAGAGACTGAGCATAAACACCCTACTTCTACAGTCTCAGTTGGCTCTTACCTGCAAGCACCACCTTCTGACCTAGAAGCCAGTTTGCACAGCCTGTTGCAACCACTTCCAGCACAAGAGCACAGTGCAAGGGAACAAGGAGAACATCTCACCACCACTGCTACATCTATCACCCTCACTACCCCAGCTGCTCGGGAGCTCGAAAGCCTTCTTATATGCCTGGTATACTGCTACTAAAACTGGCATCTGAGAAAGCCACCCATATGCCCAAACATTAGCCTGCCTGGAAACTGCCAACACAGGAGCCAGCATATGCTGTCCCAGGTCACAAGGATAGACATACTTGGCACACTTCTGCTACCATTAAAACCTGATGATGGGCCCATCAGGCACTCAAGTCACAAGCACAACTTCACCACAGGCCCCGCCAAGAACCACACATTACCACAATGAAGATAGCCATATAAATTATACACAGTCTTCACTACTGCATGCACCTGAAAGCAAAGCCAGACGGCCTTACCCAACTAACATCATTGTCACATCTTCAAGAAAAAAGTCCCCCATCCACATGAAAGTCATTTTTTAAAAAAGAAGATGTAACTATGAAGCCAGATGAGCAGAAACTAACATAAAGATACAGAAAACATGAAAAAGCTAGGTAATATGATGGCCTCAAATGAATGCAGTAATTCTCCAGCAATAGATCCTAACCAAAAAAGAAAAAAAAATCCTCAAAATCCCAGATAAAGAATTCAAAATACTGATTTTAAAGAAGCTCAATGAGATGCCAGAGAAATCTAAAAACCAATACAAAGAACTCAAAAAATCAATTCAGAATACAAATAAAACCTTTTAACATGGAGATAAATATCTTTAAAAGATAAAAAGGCCGAGTACAGTGGCTAATGCCTATAATCTCAGCACTTTGGGAGGCCAAGGTAAGAGGCCTGCTTGAACCCAGGTGTTTAGGACCAGTTTCGGCAACATAGCGAGAACCTGTCTCTACTAAAAATACAAACATTAGCTAGGCATGTTGGCACATGCTTGTAAATCCCAACTACTCAGGAAGCTGAGGCAGGAGGATCACTTGAGTCCAAAAGTTTGAGGTCATACTGAGCTATGATCACACCACTACACTCCAGCCTGGGCAACAGAACAAGTCTCTCTCTCTCTCCCCCTCTACACACACATACACACATACACACACACACACACACACACACACACACACACACAAATTCTGAAACTAAAAGATTCATTGAAGGAAATACAAAATACATTTGAAATACTAGATCAAGCAGAAAAAAGAATTTCAGAACTTGAAACACTAGATCAAACAGAAGAAAGAATTTCAGAACTTGACAGGTCTTTTGAAATAATCCTGTCAGACAGAAATAAAGAAAAAGAATAAACAAAGCTTTTTTTTTTTTTTGAACTTGCTTATTACTTTCATTTATTTATTTTTTTTATTAGACTTTAAGTTCTGGGATCCACATGCAGAACATGCAGGTTTGCTACATAGGTATACATGTGCCATTCGAGACTACATAAAATGACCAAACTTACAAATTATTGGTATTCCTGAGGGAGATGAGAGATTAAAAGGCTTAGAAAGCCTATTTAACAAAATAAGAAATGAAACTTTTCCAAGTATAGCAAGATTTAGACATCCAGACATAGGAGACTCAGTGATCCCAAGGAAAACACAATGCAAAAAGGAGTTTGCCACAGCATATTATAATCAGATTGTCTAAGGTAAAAAGAATTCTAAAATCAGCAAGACAGCCTTTAACCACAGCCACCACTGGAGAGCAGCAGCAATGGCTCTGTGCTACACTATGGTTGTGGGCCTCAACAAAGGCCACAAGGTGACCAAGAATGTGAGCAAGCCCAGACACAGTCGTAGCCTCGGGCGCCTGACCAAACATACCAAGTGTGTGCGGGGCATGACCCGAGAGGTGTGTGGCTTCACCCCATACGAGCGGCGAACCAAGGAGTTACTGAAGGTCTCCAAGGACAAACAGGCCCTCAAGTTCATCAAGAAAAGGGTGGGGACACACATCCTCACCAAGAGGAAACGAGAGAAGCTGAGCAATGTCCTGGCCACCATGAGGAAAATTACTGCTAAGAAAGACTGAGCCCCCTGCCCTGCCCTCTTCCTGAGATAAAGAACAGCTTGACAGAAAAAAATAAAATAAAATCATCAAGAGAAAAGCACCCTGTCACCTACATAAGGAAACTCCATGAGACTAACATGAGACTTCTCACCAGAACCCTTAAAAGCCAGAAGAGAAGGGAATGACATATTAAAAGTGCTGAAATAAAAAAAAATCACCTACATAAGGAAACTCCATGAGACTAACATGAGACTTCTTACCAGAAACCTTAAAAGCCAGAAGAGAAGGGAATGACGTATTAAAAGTGCTGATATAAAAAAAAAAACAAAAAAAACAAGACTGCCAGCCAAGAACTCAATATCCAGCAATAAGCTTCATAAATAAGAAGAAATGAAGTCTCTCCCAAACATGCAAATACTGAGGAATTCATCGCCACTAAACTGGCCCTACAAGAAATGCTCAAAGAAGTCCTAAACTTGGAAGTAAAAGTGATATTCATCATCATGAAAACACACAAAAGTATAAAACTCACTGGTAAAGCAATCACACAAAGGAGGAAGAAAAAGAAATCAAATGGCACCACTACAGAATTCCACCAAACCACAAAGACAAACATTCCAAGAAAAAAACAGAGAATTTATAAAACTGGAAAATGATTAACAATATGACAAGAACAAACCCTCACTTATCAATATAAACCTTGAAAATAAGTGAATTAAATGCCCCATTTAAAAGATACAGATTGGCAAAATAGATTTTAAAAATATAATCCAACTATATGATGCTTATGAGAAACTCACATTACTTGTAAAGACACATATAGACCAAAAGTAAAGGAGTAGAAAGACAGTCCACACAAACAAAATCCAAAAGTGAGCAGCACTAGCTGTACTTGCATCAATTAAATCAGATATTAAATAAAAGACGGTTAAAAAAAGACAAAGAACGTCATTCTATAATAAAGGGATCAATTTGGCAAGAGGTTATAACAATTTTAAATTTATATGCACCCAGCACTGGAGCACCCAGATCCATAAAACAAATATCACTAGGCCTAAAGAGAGAGATAGATACAATAACGGTGGGAGACTTCAATGCACCACTAACAGCATCAGACTGATCATCTAGACAGGAAACCAACAAAGAAACATTAGATGTAAATTGGACTTTACACCAAACGGACCTAACAAATTTACAGAATATTCTGCCCAACAACTGCAGAATATACACTCTTTCGATGAGCACATGGAACATTCTCCAAGATAAATCACATGTTAGGCCATAAAGCAAGTATCAACAAATGTTTAAAAATGAAATCCTATCAATTATTTTCTCATACCACAGTGGATAGAAATCAATACAAAAAGGAACTTCAGAAACTATACAAACACATGGATATTACACAAGCTCCTGAACAATCACTGGATCAAAGAAGAAATTAATACAAAAGATTAAAAATTTTTTGAAACAAATGAAAATGTAAACACAACAAACCAAAACCTGTGGGACATAGCAAAAGCAGTGGTAAGAGGGAAATTTATAGCATTAAATGCCTATTATTTAAAAAAAAGATTATAAATTATCAACCTAACAGTGCATCTCAAAAAACTAGAAAATCAAGAACAAACCACACTCAGAACTAGCAGAATTTGAAATAACAAAGATCACAGTAGAACTAAATGAAATAGAGACCAAAAAAAGATACAAATTATTTAAAAAAACAGTTGATTCTGCAAAAAGATAAATAAAACTGATAAACCAGTAGCTAGACTAACCTAGAAGAGAGATGAATCAAATAAACACAATGAGAAATAAAAAAGGAAACATTACAACTGATACCACAGAAACACAATAGAACATCAGAAACTATTATGAACAACTATATACTCACAAACAAGAAAACCTAAAGGAAAGAGATAAATTCCTGGAAACACACAACCTACCAAGATTGAACAAGGAAGAAATAGAAAATCTAAACAGGCCAATAATGAACAGCAACATTGAATCAGTAGTTAAAAAAAAAAAAAAAAAAAAATCCCGACAAAGACAAGCTCAGGGATTGTTGAGGGAGCTTGGCTGAGGGATTCACAGCCAAATTCTATCAAATATAAAAAGAAGTAATACCACTCCTCCTGAAACTGTTCCAAAAAATTGAAGAGGAGAGTATTCTCCCTAATTCATTCCATGAGGTCACTATCACCCTAATACCAAAACTGGACAAGGACACAACCACCAAAAAAGGCAAACAGCAGACCAACATCCCTGATGAACATTCATGCAAGAATCCTCAACAAAATACTAGTAAATTGAATACAGGACATCAAAAAGATAATGCACTGTATCAGTTCATTCTCATGCTGCTGATAAAGACATACCTGAGACTAGGCAATTTACAAAAGAAAGAGGTTTATTGGACTTACAATTCCACATGGCTGGGGAGGCCTCACAATCATGGTGGAAGGCAAGGAGGAGCAAGTCACATCTTACATGAATGATAGCAGACAAAGAGCTTGTGTAGGGAAACTCCCATTTTTGAAACCATCGGATGTCATGAGACTCATTCACTGTCACAAGAACAGCACGGGAATGACCCACCCCCATGATTCAACCATCTCCCACCGGATTCCTTCCACAATACGTGGGAATTATGGCAGCTATAAGATGAGATTTTGGTGGGGACACAGAGCCAAACCATATCATACACCATGATCAAGTGGGTTTTACACCAAAGATAGAAAGATGGTTGAGTATATGCAAATTAATAAATGTGATATATCACATAAACAGAATTAAGGACAAAAAAACATATGATCATCTCAATAGATGCAGAAAAAGCATTTGATAAAATTAAGCTTCCGGACATGATAAAACCCATCAACAAACGAGGCATAGAAGGAACATACCTCAAAAAAATAAAGGCCATATACAACAAACACACATATCATACCTACAACCCACATACCATACAACAAACCCACGTATCATACTGAATGGGGAAAAGCTGAAGGCCTTCCCTCTAAGATCTACAACAAGACAAAGATGCCCACTTTTACCACTGTTATTGAATATAGTACTGAAAGTCCTAGGCAGAGCAACTGGGCAACAGAAAGAAATAAAACACATCCAAATCAAAAAGAAGGAAGTCAAAGTATCGCTGATTGCTGACGATATGATCTTATATCTAGAAAACCCTAAAGACTCCACCAAAAAAACTCTTAGATTTGATAAATTTTCAGGATACAAAAATTAACATATAAAACACAGTAGCATTTCTATATACCAATAATGATCTCACTGAGAATGAAATCAAGAAGTCAATCCTATTTACCATACCTACCAAAAAAATAAAATACCTAGGAATAAATTTAACCAAAGAGGTGAAAGATCTCTACAAGGAAAACTATAAAACACAGATGAAAGAAATTGAAGATGACAAAAACAAATGGAAAGATATCTCATGCTCATGGATCAGAAGAATTAATATTGTTAAAATGACCATACTGCCCAAAGCAATCTACAGGTTCAATGCAATCCCTACCAAAATACCAACACCATTTTTTCACAGAATTAGAAAAAAAAATCATAAAATTCATATAGAACCAAAAAAGAGTCCAAATAGCCAAAGCATTGGTCTTTTGCAACAACATGGATAGAACTGAAGGTCATTATCTTAAGTGAAACAAACCAGACACAGAAAGACAAATATCACATGTTCTCACTCGCTCATTTTTTAGTGAATGCTAAAAAATGGTGTATACATAGATAAAGAGAGCAGAGTGATAGACAATGGAGACTCAGAAGGGTGACAAAGTGGGAGAGGGGTATATAATAATAAATCACCTAATGGGTACAATGTATGTTATTTGGGTGACAGATTCTCTGAATCCCCTAACTGGACTACTATGCATGTAATAAATTCGCACTTGTACCCCATAAATTATATAAATAAATTTTTAATGAAAAAAAAAGAACAGCCACACTGGAAAACAGTCTGGTATGCGTTTACAAAGATAAATATGGTCTTATTTCAGCAATTGCAAGCCTGGGTATTTACTCAAATCAGTTCAAAACTAATGTCTACATGAAGTCTTCACACTAACAATTATAGCAGCCTTATTCATAATTGCCAAAATTTAGAAACAAACAAGATGCATCTTTCAATAGGTGAATGAATAAACTGTGGATTATCCATACAATGGAATCACTTCCAGGAAATGAGCTTTCAAGCCATGAAAAGACATGGAGAGACCTTAACATATATTGCTTCTTGAAAGAAGCTAGTCTGAAATGTCTACATATGCTAGGATTCCTAGTAAATATCATTGTGGGAAGGGTAAAACTATGGTGATAGTAGAAAGATTAATGGTTGCCATGGATTTGGGAGGAAAAGAGGGAATAAGGGAAGAGGAAGAGAGTATTAGTCCATTTTCACACTGCTATAAAGAACAACCAGAAACTGAGTAATTTATAAAGAAAAGAGGTTTAATTGACTCACAGTCCACATAGCTTGGAGGCCTCAGGAAACTTACAATCACGGCAGAAGGCAAAGGAAGAGCAAGCACCTTCTTCACAAGATGGGGCGCAGGGCAGGGGAACCGCTACATAATTATAAACCATCAGATCTTGTAAGAACTCACTCACTACCATGAGAGAAGCATAAGGGAAACCAGTCCCATGACCCAATCACTTCTCACCAGGTCCCTCCCCTGACACATGGTGATTACAATTCGAAATGAGACCCAAGTGGGGACACAGAGCTAAACCATATCATTCTGTCACAGCCCTTCCCAAATCTCATTTCCTTATCACACTGCAAAATACAATTATTCCACCTCAACAGTCCCCAAATGTCTTAACTAATTCCAGCATTAAGTCAAAAGTCCAACTCCAAAGTTTCATCTGAGACAAGGCAAGTCCCATTCTGCCTATGAGTCTGTAAAATCAAAAGCAAGTTAGTTACTTCCTATATACAATGGGAGTACAGGCATTGTATAAATACACACGTTCCAAATGAGAGAAATTGGCCAAAATGAAAGGGCCTCAGGCCCCGTGCAAGTCCAAAATACAATGAGGAAGTCATTAAAACTTAAAGTTCCCAAATAATCTCCTTTGACTCCATGTCTCACATCCAGGGTACACTGATGGAAGGGGTGGGTTCCCAAGGCCTTGCATAGCTCTACCCTTGTGGGTCTTCAGGGTATAGCCCCGTGGCTAGTTTCAGGGGCTGGCATTGAGTGCTTGCAGCTTTTCCAGGTGCTTGGTACAAGCTGTCAGTCTGGAGGTATGGAGGATAGTGGCCATCTTCTCACAGCTTCACTAGGCAGTGCCCCAATGGGGACTCTGTGTGAGTCTCCAACCCCACATTTCCCCTCTACACTGTCCTAGTAGAGGTCACCCATGAGGGCTCTCACCCTGCAGCAGACTTCTTCCTGGACATTCAGACATTACCATACAGCTTCTGAAATCTAGGCAGAGGTTCCCAAACCCCAGTTCCTGTCTTCTAAGCACCCACAGGCTGAACACCATGTGGAGGCCATCAAGGCTTGAGGCTTGCACCCTCTGAGGCAACATTATGAGCTGTGCCTTGACCCCTTTTAACCACAGCTGAAGCTGGAGTGGCTGGGACACAGAGCACCATGTCATGAGGCTGCACAGAGCAGTAGGGCCCTGGGCCCAGCTCGTGAAACCATTTTTCCCTCCTAGGCCTCCAGGCCTGTGATGGGAAGGGCTGTTGTGAAGATCTCTGAAATGCCCTGGAGACATTTTCCCCATGATTTTGACAATTAACATTTGGCTCCTTTTTACTTATGCAAATTTCTGCAGCAGGCTTGAATTACTTCCCAGTAAATCAGTTTTTCTTTTCCATCATATAGGCTTTAAATTTTCCAAACTTTTATGCTTTTCTTCCCTTTTAAACATTAAGTTCCAATGTCAGACCACCTCTTTGTGAATGCATATGACTGAACACTTTCAGAAACAGCCAGGTCACATCTTGAATGCTTTTCTACTTAGAAATTTCTTCTGCCAGATACCCTAAATCATGTCTCTTAAGTTCAAAGTTCCACAGATCTCTAGGGCGGGAGCAAAATGCCATCAGTCTCCTTGTTAAAGCACAGCAAGAGTGACCTTTACTTCAGTTCCCAGTAAGTTCCTCATCTCCATCTGAGACCACCTCAGCCTGGATTTCATTGTCCACATCACTATCACATTTTAGTCATAACAATTCAACAAGTCTCTAGGGAGTTCCAAACTTTCCCACATCATATTCCTGTCTTCTTCTGAGCCCTCCAAACTGTTCCAACTTCTGCCCATTACCCAGTTCCAAAGTTGCTTCCATATTTTCAAGTATCTTTATAGCAATGCCCCACTTCTTTAGTAACAATTTTCTGTATTAGTCCATTCTCACACTGTGATATAAAACCACTTGAGAATGGGTAATTTATAAAGAAAAGAAGTTTAATTGACACACAGTTCTGCATGGCTGGGGAGGCCTTAGGAAACACAATCATGGCAGAAGGTGAAGAAGAAGCAAGCACCTTCTTCACAAGGCAGAGGGCAGGAGGAGAATGCTACACACTTATAAACCATCAGATCTCATAAGAACTCACTATCATGAGAACAGTATTGGGGAAACCACTCTCATGATGCAATCACCTCCTACCAGGTCCCTACCCCGACACATGGTGGTTACAATTCAATATGAGAGAGTGATTAATACATGGAACACAGAATTTTCAGGGCAGTTACACTCTTCTATGTGATACTGTGATGATGCATACATGACACATGCATTTGTCAAAACACATACAACTATACAACACAAAGACTGAACCCTAATGTATAGACTTTAATAATAAAGTATAGCTTCATCAATTTTCGTAATCATCAAGTGTACCATATATTGGTTCGTTAATTGTAAAAACACATTACAAAAATATAAGATGCTAAAAATAGGAAAACTATGAGCTGGAGAAAAGGAGTATGGGGTAACTGTACTATCTGCTCAATTTTTTTGTAAACCTAAAACTTCTGAAAAATAACATATGAAAAAAGCAAATAAACTACAAAAAAGGGACAGAAAAAAATACTAAATCATCAGTATTAATAACAAGAATAATTTAATGATTTAAATAATATCAAGACATTACTAATCTACACATTTTTCATAATCTTTGATGTTCATTCCCCTTCAAATAAAAGATTATTTAGCTAAATTACAAAGTAACATTATAAGCTCCCTTAGGGAATTTAATTAAATGTGCATTCATAAACTATTTTCTGGATGATTCCATGTATTTATTTACTAAATACCATTTAAAATTATAATTATTATTCTTATTTAATGGAGTTAAATCAAATAAAGAATAATAAATCTTGTTGGGAACAGGCCCCCAAATCTGGCCATGAACTGGCCCCAAAACTGGCCATTAACAAAATCTCTGCGGCACTGTGACATGTTCGTGATGGCCATGAAGCCCACGCTGGAAGGTTGTGGGCTTGCCGAAATGAGGGCAAGGAATACCTGGCCCACCCAGGGTGGAGAACCACTTAAAGGTGTTCCTGAACCAGAAACAATAGCATGAGCGATCTGTGCCTTAAGGAGATGCTCCTACCACAGATAACTAGTCAGACCCATCCCTTTATTTCAGTCCATCCCTTTGTTTCCTGCAAGGAATACTTTTAGTTAATCTATAATCTATAGAAACAATGCTTATCACTGGCTTGCTGTCAATAAATATACAGGTAAATCTCTGTTCAAGGTTCTCAGCTCTGAAGGTTGTGAGACCCCTGATTTCCCACTTCACACTCTATATTTCTGTGTGTGTGTCTTCAATTCCTCTAGTGCCACTGGTTTAAGGTCTGCACAACCGAGCTGGTCTCGGCAAAATCTAATTCTTAGGTGTTTCAGATTTTAAATCATTATGAACATCCTTTTTAAAGTACTGAGTAAATACAGTAACAGTGTCAAAAAAATACAACCATGGAAAGAAAGATGGGAAATAACACAAAACTATTTGTATCTTAATTTCTTGAACTATCTCACACTAACAGCATCTCATATTTTCCATCAAAAAAGTGAAGATTAACTTTTATATCACTATAATGAATAAAATTTAAACTGATTTAAAATGTTTATCTTGTGATATACAATAAAGGAGCTTTTTAAACATTAAAAATCACTTAACATGTACACTAGGGCAACTAGAACAATATGACTAATAATGAACAAATAATTGAGAAATACATGCAAAACTGGTATTTTAATTGAGTTCCAGCAAAAAAATTAAATAAATAAAAATTCCACCTAAAAACTGGGGGAAAAAACCAGCTGGGTGTAGTTGGTGGCCTGTTGGGATTACAGGCCTTTGGGAGGGCCAGGTTGGGGGATCATTTGAGCCCAAGTGTTCCAGACCAGCCTGGGCAATATGGCAAAACCCTATCTTTACAAAAACATACAAAAAGTAGCTGGGCTTGGTGCATGCCTGTAGTTCCAGCTACTCTTAAGGTGGGAGGATGGTTTGAGCCCAGGAGGTTGAGGCTGCAGTGAGCCATGATCATGCCACTGCACTCATGCCTGGGTGACAGAGTGAGACCCTGTCTTTTTCAAAAAATAAAAATAAATAAAAATTGGAAAACTGCTCATTTATTCCTCCATGGAAGATTCACTTCACAACAATTTCAAAGCCTACTTTCTTAGGCAACAAACAGCACTTGGGAAAAGACAATTATAAAATTATAAAAATGTTTCACCTTTTCCACATAAAAAAGGACATTAAAACGTGTATTTATCTTCCTATCGTAGGCTGAAGATATCAGATCCTAATTCTGGAACCTGTAAGTGTTATCTTATATGCTAAAGTTTTTACAGACGTAATTAAGAATCTTGTGATGAGATTAAGCCTGCATCATCCATGTGGACTCTAAATGCCATCACATGTATCCTTGTAAGAGGAAAGCAGCGGGTAAACTACACAGACTGAAGAGGGGGCCACGTGGAGAAGGAGGGAGCCACTGGAATAATTCTGCCACACAATGCCAGTAGCCATCAGAAGCTAGAAGAGGCAAGGAATGGATTCTCCCCTAGAGCCTCCTCATAGAGAGTGCAGCCCTGCCAAAACCTTGATTTTAGCTCAATTAAATTAGCTTCTAACTTCCAGTCTCCAAACCTGTGAGTGACTAAATTTGTTTTTTAAATCATTAAGTTTGTGATAATTTGTTATGGCAGGCACAAGAAACTAATACACACCATAATGATAGTTTATTGGAATTAATAAGAGAATGATTGTAAATATTTTTAATTATATAGCTGTGTATTTTTTTCTTGTGCAGTATCGATACCTCAGTTAATTAGTATCCAAAGGGATAAGCACCTTTATAACCACTGAGCTGTTTTTCTTGTCTCATTTTTAATCATAAAATCCAGTATTGGCAGTAAATCAACAGTAGACAGATTGCTATGTACTGTTTCCCGCCTTCCTTCAAGACATTCCTTGTAAAACTGCTGGGAGTCTATTAGAGACCTTGGTCAATAATCTTAAGTAACCCAATCTAAATTATGTTCTGTATCACTCTTGAGCTTGAGAGACCAAGGAAGCTAGAGAAGGAGAGGAGTCAGATGGAATAGAAATCTGTTTGCCGTCTCCCAAGCTGCAGCCACAGAGCCACAGATTGGTCTATCTGCTTGCTGCCCATTGAAATTCCTGGCCCACTGGCTACCATTTCTGCCAAATATACAAAATGACTTTCAGAAATTATACTATTATACTGTACTAATTATAGTCTTATCGTATTCAGTGTACAAATGGGTAGAGAGAGTTTTTTGCACAAATTGTTAAACTTGAGTTTAAGTGCTGTTTAATAATATAGATTACCATAGTCTCTCCTTTTTAAAAAAATCCTAGGTAATATTTGAAAGCCTGACACACTTTTACCTCTGGCCCTAAAAATGCCATCACATGTATCCTTATAAGAGGAAAGCAGAGGGAAATTAAACAGACACATTAAGGAGAGGGCCATGTGATTTTTACCTCTGATAAAATTCCTAATAATGAAGTGTGCTGTTTGAACACATCTTCATCGTTACAGTAATCACCATAGAATTGTCTGCTTGAAGGAACATGGGAGTTAATGGAGAAATAACTTGAAATCAGAAATCTAAATTCACATCAAGAATAACCTAAGTGGAATTGAGGGAAATATTATACACAGACACCCTATATGCTAGATCACAATACCATGCACTTTGCATAGATTATTTCTAATCCTTTTAACAATTTTGTAAGGTAGTTACTGTTTCTCATTTAACATGTTGATATGGTTTGGCCATGTCCCCACCAAAATCTCATCTTGAATTCCCACATGTTGTGGGAGGGACCCGGTGGGAGTTAACTGAATCATAGGGGCAAGTCTTGCCCATGCTGTTCTTATGATAGTGAGTAAGTCTCACAAGATCTGATGGTTTTAAAAAGGGGAGGTTCCCTGCACAAGCTCTATTCTCTTGTCTGCCACCATGTGAGATGTGCCTTTTACCTTCCACCATGATTGTGAGGTCTCCTCAGCCACATGGAACTGTAAGTCCAATAAACCTCTTTCTTTTGTAAATTGCCCAGTCTCGGGTATGTCTTTATCTGCAGCATGAAAATGGATGAATACAGTAAATTGGTACCAGTAGAGTGGGGCACTGCTGAAAAGATACCCAAAAATGTGGAAGT
Organism: Mandrillus leucophaeus; assembly: GCF_000951045.1. Taxonomy (NCBI): domain Eukaryota; kingdom Metazoa; phylum Chordata; class Mammalia; order Primates; family Cercopithecidae; genus Mandrillus; species Mandrillus leucophaeus. The sequence continues at coordinate 629,424 of NW_012098799.1, forward strand.
GACTCTGGAACTGGGTAACAGGCAGAAGTTGGAACAGTTTGGAGGGCTCAGAAGAAGACAGGAAAATGTGGGAAAGTTTGGAACTCCCTAGAAACTTGTTGAATGGTTTTGAACAAAATGCTAATAATGATATGGACAATGAAATCCAGGCTGAGGTGATCTCAGATGAAGATGAGGAACTTGTTGGGAACTGGAGCAAAGGTGACACTCTTGTTATGTTTTAGCAAAGAGACTGGTGGCATTTTGCCCCTGCCCGAGAGATTTGTGGAACTTTGAACTTGAGAGAGATGATTTAGAGTATCTGGTGGAGGAAATTTCTAGGCAGCAAAGCATTCAAGAGGTGACTTGGGTGCCATTAAAAGCACTCAGTTTTAAAAGGGAAACAGCATACAAGTTTGGAAAATTTGCACCTTGACAATGTGATAGAAAAGAAAATCCCATTTTCTGAGGAGAAATTCAAGCTGGCTGCAGAAATTTGCATAAGTATCCAGGACACGAATGTTAATCCCCAAGCAAATGGGGAAGATGTCTCCAGGGCATGTCAGAGGTCTTAACAGCAGCCCATCCCATCACAGGTCTGAAAGCCTAGGATGAAAAAATGGCTTCGTGGGCCAGGCCCAGGGTCCCTGTACGGTGTGCAGGCTAGGGACTTGTTGCCCTGTGTCCCAGCCACTCCAGGCATGACTATAAGGGGCCAAGGTACAGCTTGGGCCGTGGCTTCAGAGGGTGCAAGCCCCAAGTCATGGCAGCTTCCATGTGGTGCTGAGCCTGCGGGTGCACAGAAGTCAAGAATTGAGGTTTGGGAACCTCTACCTAGATTTCAGAGAATGTATGGAAATGCCTGTATGTCCAGGCAGAACGTTGCTGCAGGGGTGGGGACCTCATGAAGAACCTCTGCTAGGGCAGTGCAGAAAGGAAATGTGGGGTCAGACCCTCCACACAAAGTCCCCACTGGGGCACTGCCTAGTGGAACTATGAGAAGAGGGCCACCGTTCTCCAGACCCCACAACGGTAGATCCACTGACAGCTTGCACCATGCACCTGGAAAAGCCACAGACACCCGGTGCCAGCTTATGAAAGCAGCCAGGAGGGAGGCTGTACCCTGCTAAGCCACAGGGGCGGAGCTGCCCAAGACCATAGGAACCCACCTCTTGCATCAGCGTGACCTGGATGTGAGACATGGAGTCAAAGGAGATCATTTTGGAACTTTAAGATTTGACTCCCCCACTGGATTTCAAACTTGCACAGGGCCTGTAGCCCCTTCATTTTGGCCAAATTCTCCCATTTGGAATGGTTGTATTTACCAGATGCCTGTATCCCCATTGTATCTAGGAAGTAACTCACTCGCTTTTGATTTTACAGGCTCATAGCCAAAAGGGTCTTGCCTTGTCTCAGATGAGACTTTGGACTGTGGACTTTTGAGTCAATACTGAAATGAGTTAAGACTTTGTGTGACTGTTGGGAAGGTATGATTGGTTTTGAAATGTGAGGACATGAGATTTGAGAGGGGTCAAGGGCAGAATTATATGGTTTGGCTGTGTTCTCACTCAACTCTCATCTTGAATTCCCATGTGTTGTGGGAGGGAACTGATGGAAAATAATTGAATCATAGGGGCAGGTCTTTCCCGTGCTGTTCTCATGATAGTAAGTTTCATGAGATCTGATGGTTTTAAAAAGGGGAGGTTCCCTGCACAAGCTCTGTTCTCTTGTCTACCACCATGTGAGAAGTGCCTTTCACCTTCTGCCACGATTGTGAAGCCTCCCCAGCCATGTGGAACTGTAAGTCCAACAAATTTCTTTCTTTTGTAAATTGCCCAGTCTCGGGTATGTCTTTATCAGCAGCATGAAAACAGACTAATACACATATGAAGCAACGATACACTCAATGACATGCCTTCCCAAAGCTAAAAAAAAATTAAAAACTAGTAATAACTGACAGCGCTGGGATTCCAAACTCATGTGTCTTCAAAGTCTATGTTCTATGTGTGATTTTCCAGTCCTCTAACACACTACCGCAACCTTCTGTCCCACATCTCAAATATTCTGTCCCACTGCAACCACAAACCAGGGTCTGAAGAATTCTAAATCTCCTAACAATATCCACACACACCACCAAGATTGCTTCTTGCAATAGGAGGCAGAATGTAAATCTTACTGCTAGGTTCAATTTTTGTTTCAGACAATAATGAACACGATTATAAAGCCCTCAGCTGTTCCTAATTTACCAATTCAAAATTGTTTCATCTGAGATGACACACAGCTTTCTCGGATACTTAAAGAGATGGGCTGTTATTACTTTTTCAATATTTTTAACCAATTCAATAAACAAGAATTAAATAAAATTAGTCAAATAAATTTTGTCTAAAGGAGGATAACATCTTATAGACAAAATCATTGTGCTGAGTACCTGTCAAGAACTCTGAAGGGTCAGATTTTACCCTACTTGTAAGCCAGTATGTTAGCCTAACACTGTTGTATAGATGCTAGCAGAAGACATGAGACTCCTGTGTGAGAGACAGAGCCCTTTATTGCTCACAACACAGCAAGTGGCATGAACAGCATATTTGGCTCAGTTCCCCTTACTCCCCAAAATCTCATAGGGGCAACATTGGTGGGCCCAGATGTATGCATACACATGCAATATTATCACATTATAGGAAAGGAACCTGAGCTGAGGGAACCCAAATCTTTTATCATAGTAAGCATGCCTGCCTTTTGTTCTAAGGGAGACATTATCTTTATTTTATTGGACTTAATTAAGCATGATTGTCTTTTGCTTTTGGAGAGAAATACTATCTAATTCATCCTGCCTTTGCTTTGGTTTGTTTTTGTTTTATTTGTTTGCTTTTTAAGAAAGTATCTTGCTTTGTCGCCCAGGCTGGAGTGCAGTGGTGAGATCACAGCTCACTGCAGCCTTGACCTCCCAGACTAAAGCGGTCCTATTGCCTCAGCCTCCTAAGTAGCTGGGACTACAAGCATGCACCACCATATTTGGCTATTTTTTTAAGAAACAGGGTCCTGGCCGGGAGCAGTGGCTCATATCTATAATCCCAACACTTTGGGAGGCCGAGGAGGGTGTATTGCTTGAGTCTAGGAGCTTGAGACCAGCCTGGGCAACATGGCAAAATCCCATTTCCACAAAAAATACAAAAAAATAGCCGGGTGTGGTGGCATAGACCTATAGTCCCAGCTACTTGGGAGGCTGAGGCAGGAGGATCACCTGAGCCTGAGGAGGTTGAGGCTGTGGTGAGCCGTGTGTGCCACTGCACTCCAGCCTGGGAAACAGAGCAAGACACTGTCTCAAAAAAAAAAAAAAAAAAAGGGTCAGGGGGACAGGGTCTTACTATGTTGCCCAGGCTGGTCTCAAATTCCTGGGCTCAAGCAATCCTCCTGCCTTGGCCTCCTAAAGTGTTGGGATTACAGGTGTGAGCCACTGCATCCAGTCTGCACTTTGTTCTGAAGGCAAACAGTATGTTTATCTTGCAAAGTTGTTCACTGTACCAACATCATTGAAAATACAGTTCAGAACACAGGGCAGTTAGTGCCTCACTTGTAAGATGTGCAGAAATATGAAGCCATGGTGAACTGTCTTTGAACATTACCATTCCTTTTCCAGCAGGGCTTAGAAGCTGCAGCCTAACCACAGAAAACATGCAAGGTAAAATATTCAAATATCTTAATATCAAATTATCTGTGGTCCTGCATTTCCAGAGTCTGTGACAGAGGCAAGCAAATTCTGATCCTCACCTTGCAAGCCTCATTCTCCATATTTGCCAGGTAGCATCCTGACTTGACTAATAGCCTTTATCATCCATTTGACAAAATTCCATTAAACATTAACTATAAATTAAGCATGAGATGTTAGGGTAAATCAAAAGCTCAACCAGACACCAACTCTAGGTAATATCAATTCTTACTCCACTCCAATACCAAATAATTCCTGCTTAGATAGTAACACTTCAGTGAAAGAATGCAAAAAGAAAAACCTCCATTTAGTTCTACTAAAATTATAGTTTCTATAATATAAAGCTCTTGTGGCTAGACCAATACAGCATCATCCTTGGGGTATGTCACAAAGTTCACAGAAGTCTCACTGACTAAAAAAGAGGGGAGACGAACACTAGACTGGATCTGAACTTCATTTCTGAATCCACTACTACCTATTAAATAGTGCCAAAATCACTTAATTCCTCACTATTTCAGAGCTATTGGTAATGACTAAATATTCTGCAACAACCTAAAATCCCTAGAAGAAATAATCAATAGAAATGAAGGGAAAATTGTCGATTTGTACATAATGATAGGTAATGTTCATAAAGATAGAAAATAAAATGATGGAAATTAGACCATTATATTCATTTCTTGTAACATAAAAAATATATAGCAGAAATATGTCTCCAGGAGAGTGCATAAAATCAACCAACTCAGATACTTATTTCCTAACATGAAAAAGAAATAATTAAATTTTCTCTATTCTTTGGTAACTATTAATATTATTACTCAAAGTTGAGCAGTTACAGTATATAAAATCTGATTAATATGTTCTTAAATGTTAGCAATTCCTCATCTATTTTTCTTTCTAAAAGAACTGTTAAGGCTAGAAACAAAAGCAGCAAGAAAACAGAAGGCACCACAGCTGTCTATCGATGCAAGGATGGAAAGTGTCTTTGAAACATTAGAGACTGATATTGGATGGAGCCTGATGGGAAATGACAACCCCATGGCTCTGGCATCTGCTTCAACAGATGCCCTTTGCAAAGACAGGTGATTTCTTGATTCAGTATTCCCTAGAAGGGTGTTGTGCAGGACAAAATAATGAACAGTCTGTAACACTGAGACCTTGTTGAACGAGTAAGATGTATGGATTACAGAATTTGTAAGCTACTCCATGATGAATTAAAATTTTAACCGCAAGTGCAGCAGAGAGAAAAAATAACTTGTAGACATTGGGAAAAAATGCTTCAAAGTTAACAATTATGATAAACAATAACAAGCAGATCTCACTGACCTGAAGCAACCAATAATGGCAGGCTTATTTTGAGCACAGGCACTTTGAGAAGGAAAGGTGCAAACAAAAACAGATATTGAGATATTGCAAGGGGAAACCACAGCTGCTAACCAGAGGGCAGATACGTGCATGCTCAGTAAAGAAAGAACTGTGAGTCTTGCAACAATTAAGCCACGTGAAAAGACAAGACCTTATTTAAAAGAAGGGGGGGGGGCAGCTCTATGCAGAGTTATCTGTAGGAAATTCTAGTAAGTTTTTCAGTTTCATCAAGAAATAATGACTAATGAATCACTGTAACAGCATTCAAACATCAAAGTGATATTTAAGAATGGTACTATACTTCGACCATTATAAAATTTATTATCTTTGTCATTTCAAATCAATGTAGTATTACTTATTAAATAGCTATTGAATAACTATATTTTCAAGACAAATACTATTGCTTTATCACATAACTTTTACTAAAATAAAATCCAGATGGAAGAAAAAGATAAACATGAAAATCAAGCTTTAAGAAAAACATTTATAGTGACTAGTCACCTAATATTAGAATGGGGAAGGAGTTTCAAAGTGTTAATATAAAGAAAGAATTCACACATGAAAGATTTCTAGGTTAAGTTACATAAAAAGAAGGAAAAACTTCAGTCTATCAAAAAGCAAAAAGATACCAACAACTCATAGATAAAACCTAGGCCAAGGACATAAACAGTTTGAAAAACGAAAACTATCAATGACCAAGATGCATATGAAAATATCTTCAACCTCACTGTAATCAAAATAAATGTAAAAATTATGATAACATAATTTGTTCAGGTGCGGTGGCTCACGTCTGTATTCTCAGCACTTTGGGTGGTCAATGCCGGAGGATCACTTGAGGTCAGGAGTTCAAGACCAGCCTAGCCAACATGATGAAACCCCGTCTCTACTAAAAATACAAAAAACAAAAATAAAAAATTAGCCAAGTGAGGTGGCGTGTGCCTGTAGTCCCAGCTACCCAGGAGGCTAAGGCAGGAGAATCGCTTGAACCCAGGAGGCAGAGGTTGCAGTGAGCCAAGATCGTGCCACTGAACTCTAGCCTGGGTGACATGGGTGACAGAGCAAGACTTCATCTCAAAAAAAAAAAAAAAAAAAAAAAAATTCATTAATCAAATGTAAAGGTTTTTAAAGATATTACTTGATGTTGGCAAGGCTATTTTGAATTAGGCACTTCCATACATCATTGGTGGGAATACAAAATGAGGTAACTTTTCTGGAGTGCAATTTGGCAAAGTGAATCAAGGTCCCTAAAACTGTTCATAATCATTGATCCAATAATTCAATTAATAGCAATTTTTGATTGAAACCTAATAGCGATATGTAAAAAATATGCATATTTCAGGATTATTTAAAATAGTAAAAAATTAGAACCAACTTAAATGTCCAACAATAAGATAAAGGCTAAACAATTTTTACATCCTTAACATGGAATATCCTGTAGCCTTTAAAAATCATATTATAGACTAGATTTCTTAGTTTGGAAATATGCTCACAGTATAATAACTAGAACATTTAAAATGTAAAACTATATACACCAAATGCAGCAACAGTTTTCTTTAAAGATCCTACATAAATTTATAAAGACCTACAGGTATGTGCAAGAGGATGAGTGTTGGGAATATAAAGGAAATATACCAAAACATTAATGTTTATTTAAGGTTGCTGGAATGAGAAGCAATTTGTATTTTCTTCCCTATGCTTCTATTTTCCAAATTTTCTACAATAAGCAAGCACCATTTTTGTTATATACATACAAATGGCCAAAAAGAATATGAAAAAATGAAAAATATGAAATGTAAAAATACTCAACATCACTAAGCATCAGAGAAGTACAAATTAAAACAGACAAAATTTTGAGACAGCCAATGTACCACCCTACACCAGTCAGAATGGCAATTACTAAAAAGTCAAAAAATAACAGTTGATGAGGATATGGAGAAAAGGGAACACTTATATATTGTTAGTGGGAATGTAAATTAGTACAACCCCTGAGGAAAACAGTATGACGATTTCTCAAAGAACTAAAAATAGAACTACCATTCCATCTAGCAATCCCACTACTAAGTATCTACCTAAAAGAAAAGAAATCATCCTCTTTTTCTGACTGGAACCATGGAGGGTGTAGAAGAGAAGATGAAGAAGGTTCCTGGTGTGCCAGAAACCCTTAAGAAAAAGTAAAGGAATTTTGCAGAGCTGAAGATCAAGTGCCTGAGAAAGAAGTTTGACCAAAACATGCTTCGAAAGGCAAGGAGGAAGGTTATCTATGAAAGAGTGAAGCACTGTCACAACGAATATAGGCAGATGTACAGAACTGAATTTCGAATGGCAAGGATGGCAAGAAAAGCTGGAAACTTCTATGTACCTGCAGAACCCAAATTGGCATTTGTCATCAGGATCAGAGGTATCAACGGTGTGAGCCCAAAGGTCCGAAAGGTGTTGCAGCTTCTTCACCTTCATCAAATCTTCAATGGAACCTCTGTGAAACTCAACAAGGCTTCAATTAACATGCTGAAGATTGTAGAGCCATATATTGCATAGGGGGTACCCAAATTTGAAGTCAGTAAATGAACTCATCTACAAGTGTGGTTATGGCAAATTCACTAAGAAGTGAACTGCTTTGACAGACAACGCTTTGATTGCTCAATCTCTTAGTAAATATGGCATCATCTGCATGAAGGATCTGATTCATGAGATCTATACTGTTGAAAAATGCTTCAAAGAAGCAAATAACTTCCTCTGGCTCTTCAAATTATCTTCTCCATGAGGCAGAATGAAGAAAAAGATCACCCATTTTGTAGAAGGTGGAGATGCTGGCAACAGGGAGGACCAGATCAACAGGCTAATTAGAAGAATGAGCTAAGATGTCTACCATGATTATTTTTCTAAGCTGGTCAGTTAATAAACAGTACCTGCTCTCAAATTGAAAAAAAAAAAAAAGAAAGAAAGAAAAGAAATCATTATATTAAAAAGATACCTGCACTTATATGTTTATCGCAGCACTATTCACAATAGCAAAGATAAAGAATCAAGCTAAGTGTCCATCAATGGAAGACTTGGTTAAAAAATGGCCTGGCCAAAATGGTGAAACCCCGTCTTTACTAAAAAAAGTACAAAAATTAGCTGGGCATGGTGGCAGGCACCTGTAATTCCAGCTACTCAGGAGGCTGAAGCAGGAGAGTTGCTTGACCCTGGGAGGTGGAGGTTGCAGTGAGCCAAGATCGTGTCACTGCACTCCAGCCTGAGTGACAGATCGAGACTCCACCTCAAAAAAAAAAAAAAGTGGCATATATATGTATACGTACATATATGTGTATACACACACATGCACACACACACCATGGAATATTACTCAGCCATAAAAAAATAATAAAATCATATCTTTTTTTTGAGACAGGGTCTCACTCTGTCACCCAGGCTGGAGTGCAGTGGCATGATCATAGACCACTGTAGTCTCCATGTTCTGGGCATAAGCAATCCTCCTGTCTCAGCCTCCCAAAGGCTGGGATTACAGGTGTGTGGTACCACACCCAACTAATTTTTTTATTTTTAGTAGAGACAAGGTCTTGCTATGTTGCCCAGGCTGGTCCTAAACTCCAGAGCTCAAGTGATCCTCTTGACTCAGCCTCCCAGACTGTTGGGGTTGTAGGCATGAGCCACTGTACCAAGCCAAAATCATGTCTTTTGCAGCAACATGGATGGAACTAGAGGCATTATATTTGAAATAACTCATAAACAGAAAGTCAAATACCACATGTTCTCACTTATAAGTGGTAGTTAAATAATGTGTGCACATGGACATAGACAGTGGAATAAGAGACACTGGAGACTCAGAAACTTAGGAGGGTAGGAGGGGGTTGAGGGGTGAGAAATTACCTAATGGGTACAATGTACACTATTCGAGTGATAGTTACACTAATAGTCCAGACTTCGTCACTATGTAATATATCCATGTAACAAAACTACACTTGTACCCCCAAACTTATAAAAATATTTTTTATTATACTTTAAGTTCTGGGATACATGTGCAGAATGTGCAAGTTTGTTACATAGGCATACACATGCTATGGTGGTTTGCTGCACCCATCAACCCATCATCTACATTAGGTATTTCTCCTAATGCTATCCCTCCCCTGGCCTCCTACGCAACAGGCCCATGTGTGATGTTCCCCTCCCTGTGTCCATGTGTTCTCATTGTTCAACTCCCACTTATGAGTGAGAATATGTGGTGTTTGGTTTTCTGTTCCTGTGTTAGTTTGATGAGAATGATGGTTTCCAGCTTCATCCATATCCCTGCAAAGGACATGAACTCATCCTTTTTTATGGCTATATACTATTCCATGGTATACATGTGCCACATTTTCTTTATCCAGTCTATCACTGATGGACATTTGGACTGATTCCAAGTCTTTGCTATTGTGAATGGTGCTGGAATAAAGATACGTGTGCATGTGTCTTTATAGTAGAATGATTTATAATGCTTTGGTTATATAACCAGTAATGGGATTGCTGGGTCAAATGGTATTTCTGGTTCTAGATCCTTGAGGAATTGCCACACTGTCTTCCACAATGGTTGAACTAATTTACACTCCCACCAACAGTGTAAAAGCGTTCCTATTTCTCCACATCCTCTCCAGCATCTGTTGTTTCATGACTTTTTAATGATCATTATTCTAACTGGCATGAGATGGTATCTCATTGTGGTTTTGATTTGCATTTCTCTAATGACCTGTGATGATGAACTTTTTTTCTTATGTTTGTTGGCCGCATAAATGTCTTCTTTTGAGAAGTGTCTGTTCATATCCTTTGCTCAGTTTTTTATGGGGTTGCAGTGAGCCAAGATTGGACCACTGCACTCCAGCCTGGGCAACAGAGGGAACCCCCGTCTCAAAAAATAAAAAGTAAATAAATAAAGTAATTAATTAAACAAAATCATGCTTTCATGTAACTTGTTTTTTAAAGCAAAAAAAACCCCTAATATCTGAATTGTTATGATTAGTCTGATTAATGAAGTAACCAATGGCAAAACATGTATCTTGACCATCTCTAGTACATCAGAAATTGATGATGTTCAATTAGTTTTGAGGCAGGAGAATAGGATCTGGAGGCAGAGCCATTTCACGCTGACTTCCTGGAACTAAACTGAAAGGAAAACCCTAACTTTCCACACCTAAGTAACAAAAGAACAAGAGACTAGGCCCTTTGCAAACCCCCACTATTTCTGCATGGCAGATGGGAAATAGAAAGTATCTCTGATTGGTTGCTTTTTGTAACCAATCAGACTTTTGCATAGGAGTGTAACTTTGTAACTTCACTTCAGCTTCTGATTGATTGTTTTTCGCAACCAATCAGACTGACTGCAGGCCAAGTCTTCATTAAAACAGCAGTGCAGCTTTGTAACTTCACTTTAGGCTCTGTTCGGTCGCTTTCCACAACCAATCAGATTGATTGGGGCCATCACTTCATTTATATGAGGTGAACACAAAGTGGCCAACGGGAATCCTCTAGTAGGGTATTTGGACCCAAGAAGATTCTGTATTGGGTCTGTGAGAGGCCGCTCAACCTGCTCCCATCCTGTAAAGTGTATTTTCCTTTTCGATAAATCTCAGCTTTTGCTGCTTCATTCTTTCCTTGCTTTGTGCACTTTGTCCAATTCTTTGTTCAAAACACCAAGAACCTGGACACCCTCCACTGGTAACAGTTTGATCTTTCTGCCTAAGTCAAGGTCAACTAGCCACAGAAAATCAAGTAGATCTGTGTATACAATATACATTTTATTTGCATGTTAAGATATGTTAGTACCTTTCTACTGCATGAGAAAGGAAAGTCTAATATAATACGAGAAAGGTCTGCATCAAACTGACTCTCCAGGACAACTTCAGCAGCCTTCAGATTGCAAAACAAAAGAAGTCCTTCAGAAGAGAGGGAGAAAAAAAAAACAAGTGCAAGCCACTGTACTAAACAAAACTAATTGCTTTATCTTTGATTTATTCAGATTAAGACTAATTTTATAGCTACATACTGTACCCCCTAAAATAATACTGTATTTAGAGAGCAAGGACCATCCTTACTTGAGTTATCTGATAGCAAAGCACTAACCACTGAATCCTGAAATTAAAAGCAATTTAGAATAAATTGACCAATTAAAAAGTAATGACAAATTCCACAAACTGGTCCAAAAACATCCCATTTGTTTACATTAAGTGGTCAAGCAGCCCCTACACATCAGCACGGTGGCAGCTGCCAGAAAGACCAAATGGATTCAGATGGTTTATTACTAACACAGACAGAGAAGGCATATCAGCATGGTATCAGCTCCCCATGTCCCTAGTCCTACAGGAGAAACCCAAACTGGAGGGACTAAATGAAAGACAACACACACAGTGGGTTGCTCTGTTGTTGAGGAGTCAATTCTAGACTGCAGCTATGTCATTTTATAGTCACAACTGTGCCTGAAGGAAAGTCCCATACCTCACCAAAATGAAAATGGGAAATAATAAGCTGCCTTGAGGCAGCCTCCTGTAAGATAGAGAGGTGGATAATAAATGGTCTTGTGACAGTTCCTCACAAGTCTATCTTACCATGTACCAAGGAGGATCACAGAGTATTCCCCCAAGACTTGAGACAGATTGTGGTTGAGCCATGCCTATGTGGCCTATGTGGGAAAATGCAAGATCACCAAGGTGCCATGGCAGAGCCATTCTCCTACACACAAATAGTATAAGAAATCAGTATATAAAATTATCACACTCTTTCCCATAATTTAAAGTTTAAAAATTTGAGAAGCATCTATTATAAACTATTGCAGAGAGTCATAGCATCGAACCAAACACTGTCGAGAATTTATACAGAGAATGCATTATCTGTCCTAAAGAAGTTTAAATTTCTCTGGGGAGAAAGCAATGTAAAGTCAGGAGCACAAATGCACCTGGTTGTTTATTAATATTAAACAGTAACTTAAACACCTAATGATAGAGGAATGGTTAAATAAGTTATGGTGCATCCATATATTTTTCTTCAGTGGAACAGTGGCATAAGGAAAACTTTCCGAAAGAACGACATAGAAGAAGAGTATACAGTGGACTACAATGGAAAGATGCTTAAGGCAACAATATTATATTGATAAATGTGAGAAAGTTTAGTCATTCATGAGGCTTTTTGAAAGAGAAGAAGCAATGACTATGGAGAGCTGCTGTGAGTGCCTTTAAGCTCTGATCCTACTAAGGATGATAAACTTCGTAACTGAAAGGTAGCGGATTCCGGGATCTTAACTTTGCACATGGCAAATGGTGGAGAGCAGACAGTAAGAGGACAAAGTAAGACCAAGACATGCTAAAACACAATTTTAAATAATTCAGAGCTATACTACTGAGAAAACTCCTAAACCTAATCATGAAATGTCCATTTATCTCTCAATTTTTCTGGACTTCATCTACAAACACGATTTTCAAAATAAAATTTGTTAAAAGAACATATTAATCCTCAAAACATTTTGTAATTTAGTATTTTCAATGTCAAACTTATTTAACATCATAAACAGTACTTTCAAATCAATTTTAATGAATAGCTAACCTAAATATTTTTAAACAGCCAGCTACTCTAAAATAAAAACATATCTAGTGGCATAGTATAAGAATATATAAAAACTACAGCAAATTTCCAAACTGTTAAAGCTTAATACTCATATCACTCATATCTCTGCTTATGAAGCAATAACAACGTATGTCTTTTCTCTAATTTTTCATTTTTAAAAATAACAAAACAATAAAAACAAAAATCAGGAAAACAATGAGAGGTTCAGATACATACCCTGAAGAACAGGGTATATATTTATGAAGAAGTGGAAAACACAGAGGAAAAGCAAAGGGACAAATTGTGCAGGGGGTCAAAAAGGCACCCATGGCAAGAAGCAGGCTTAACTGAACAAAATATGCTGAACAACTACTATGTACCACACACTGTAATACTAGCTATTGGAGTGGCGACAAAGTCACTATACTCAAATAACTCTAAAACCAATAAAAAGGGAAGTGCAAACAAATAACCCACATTTCTTTAATTCAACAATGCATATTTTCTTCTAATGCTAACGTTTTTGAAATCTATGTATGCATTTACTGAGGCGGTGTTTATTTGTCAGAAAAGTTATTAAATTGATGGTGCATACTAGGGTGAAGGAAATATATTCACTGCAATACAAAATCACAGCAGCTATAATAGAGGTATAGAGTAATCACTGTATGTAGAAGATGAGGGGTAAGGGAAAAGACAAAGGCATGATCTGGGATACAAAGAATCAATAGGAGTTTACCAGGTAGAAAGCAGAAGGATATTAACAGAAAAAAAATATTTAAAAACCCTGAGGCATGGAACAGCATGATACTTTCAATGAGCAGCACATATTATAGTTTGATAGGCTGGAATATAGAGGTCTGAGGCAGTATGAGACTAAACTGAAGTGCAGGTAGGTCAGGAATGCAAACTGGGTTCATCTTATATTAAAAAACCAAACAATATTATATACCATGTTAACACAACAAAGGACAAAAACCATATGATTAACTCAATAGAACAGAAAAAGCCTTTGACAAAATCCAACACCCTTTCATGATAAAAACATTTGAAAAGCCAGGTATGAAAGGGAATTTCTTTGTCTTCATAAAGACCATAGGGCAAAAAAAAAAAAAAAAAAAAAAAAAAAAAAAAACCATAGCTAACATTATATTGAATGGTGAAAGACTGAATATATTCCCCCTAAATTCAAGAACAAAAGAAGAATGTCCACTTTCACAGCATCTGCTTAACATTATTGAAACTAGAAGTTCTAACAGGGACAATTAGGCAAGATACAGAAATAAAAGGCTCCAGATTTGAAAGGAAGTAAAACTATCTCTATTTGCAGATGACATGACATAGAAAATCCTAATGAATCCATTTAAAAGACTACTAGAACAAACAAGTTCAGCAAGGTTGAAGGATAAATGATCACTTATAAAAATCAGTTGTATTTTCTACACACTAGCAATGAACAATCCAAAAACTAAATTTTTAAAATTCCAACTACAACAGCATCAAAAACTACAAAATAGGAAACTACAAAATAATGTTAAAAGAAATTAAAGAAGATATAAATAAATGAAAAGACATCCCCTATTCATGGATCGGACAACTTAATATTGATAAGATGGCAAAATTCCCCCAAATTGATGATTCAACACAATCCTTTTCAAAATCCCAACTTGCATTCTGCATTTTCCAAAGAAATTGTGTAGCTTATCCTGAAATTCCTGCAAGGACCCCAGAATAGCCCCAAAAATCTTGAAAAAAAAAAATGTTGGAAAACTCACACTTCCCAATTACCAAATTTACTACACAGCTACAATAATCAATACAGTGTGGTATTGGGTTAAGAACAGAAATATAGATCAATGAAATACAATTGAGAGCCCAGAAATAAATCTTGACATTTATGGTCAACTGATTTTAAACAAGGGTGACAAGACAATTAGATGAAGAAAAAAATGATCTTTTCAAAAAATGGTGCTAGGACAACTAGATATCCACATGTAAAAGAATGAAGTTGGACCCTGATCTTACATGACACAGAAAAATCAACTTAAATAAGCAGTGAAGCTAAATGTAAAAAAATGAAAGAGCTAAAACTATAAACTCAAAATACATAAGGATAAATCATTCTGACCCTGGGTTAGGCAATGCTTCCTTAGACATGACACAAAAAGCACAAGCAACATAAGAAAATAGATAAAATGAGTGATATCAGTATGTTTTAATTTTGTGTTTCAAAGTAGATGAACGAACAGAATAGGAAAGAAATATTTGCAAACGATACACCTGTTAAGAGACTTGAATACAGAAATTTAAAAGAAAGAAAAAAAAAAAACCTCTTACAACTCAGTAATGAAGACATGAAGACAACCCAATTAGTAAATGGACAAAGGGTCTGAATAGTCATTTTGCTTATGAAAATATACAAATAGTCAATAAGCACATGAAAAGATATTCAACATCATTAGTCATCAGGAAAAGTCAAATCAAATCCACAATGAAATCCTGCCTCAGGCTGTGCACAGTGGCTCACGCCTGTAATCCCAACACTCTGGGAGGCTGAGGTGGGTGGATCACCTGAGATCAGGAGTTCAAGACCAGCCTGGCCAACATGGTGAAACCCCATCTCTACTGAAAAAAAAATACAAAAATTAGCCAGGCGTGGTGGCGCACACCTGTAATCATAGTTACTTAGGAGGCTGAGGCAGGAGAATCACTTGAGTCCGGGAGGCAGAGGTGCAGTGAGCCGAGATTGCATCCTTGCACTCCAGCCTGGGCGACAAGAGCAAAACTCTGTCTCAAAAAAAAAAGGAAAGAAATACTGCCTCACATCCACTAGGATGGCTATAAACAAAAAGATAAAAACAAGTGTTGTTGAGAATGCAAAGAAATTGGAATTCTCACATACTGTTGATGGAAATGTAAAATGGTGTGGCCACTTTGGAAAACAATCTGACATTTCTTTAAAATGTTAAACACAGAATCGTCATATGACCCAGCAATCTCACTCCTATGTATATAACCAAGAGAAATGAAGACATATGGCTACACAAGAAACATGTATATCACTGTTCATAGCAGCATTATTTATAATATGCAAAAAGTGTAAACAATCCAATTATCCATCAACTGATGAATGGATAACCAAAATGCACAATGGAATATTATTCAGAAAGAAAACGAATGAAATACTGATACATGATACAACATAAATGAACTTTGAAAACATAGTAAATTAGAGAAGCCAATCACAAAAGGTCACATCCTGAATGAAGTCATTTACATCAAATGTACAGTTGGGGTAAGTCTATAGAGACAGAAAATAGATGAATGGTTGTGTAGGGTTTGATTGGTTGGGGAGGAGGCAGGGAGAATGGGAAGGGATTTATTTGTACAGGATTTCTTTCAGGGGAGATGAAAATATTCCAAAACTAAATTATAGTGATGGCTGCACAGCTAACAACCAATAAACAATATACTTTAAATGTGTCCACTTTTGGTCTGTGAACTCTCAATAAAGTGTTAAAAAGAAAAGAAGTAGGCCAGGTGCGGTGGCTCACCCCTGTAACCCCAGCACTTTGGGAGGCTGAGGCAGGTGGGTCACCTGAGCCCAGAAGTTCAAGACCAGTCTGGGCAACATGGTGAAACCTTGTCTCTACAAAAAAATACAAAAATTAGCTGTGTATGGTAGCACACCCCTGTGGTCCCAGCTACTCAGGAGGGCTGAGGTGGGAGGATCACTTGAGCCTGGGAAGTTGAGGCTGCAGTGAGCCATGATTGTGCCACTGTACTCCAGCCTTCGCAATACAGCGAGACCCTGAAAAAAAGAAAGAAAGAAAGAAAGAAAATAAAAGTAAAGAGAAAAGAAGTAGATATAGAATAGAAGCCAAGGCCCTTGGTCCCCTAAAGTTTCACAATTTCACTGAAAAATCACTGAAATGAGGAAAAGGCATATACATTTATTTAAAGTATATATATGGGAACCCTCAGAATTAAGACCCAAAAGAGGAATTGCCTATTTTACACTTAGGTTCAACAAAGTATGGACAGCCCAGCTGTGCAGAAATATGACTGGACAAAAATAATATGATCTAAAGCTGACAGACTGAGTGGGGAAACCTAGCAAGGCCTGTCTACCTATTAAATAGATTATTCTAGGCCTCTCTGAGCCTGTATTTCTTTCTCTGGCTGTGGGCATGGCCCTCTCTGGAATGGGGGTCTTAAGACCTACAGTCAAACAAGTTAAGTCCGATCATTTCTTTGTGGCCAGTTTTTACACAGAAAGGCAGAGGGGAAATTCGAGTACTATTTTTAGGTCTTATGGCTGGCTTTCAGGAAAAGGGGTTCTGGCTTCTATGATCCTCCTTGGGGAAGAGGGATTCTAGTTTCTATGGTTAGCCTTGGAGAAGAATGGGACCGAGAGACAGGAGGGCAGGACAAGGCCAGTGCAAAACTTCTGCTTCTGAGGCTGCTGCTGAGGCCTTCATTTGGGGATATTGTTTTCTGAGCCCCAACATAGGTAAGGATGGATCTGAAAAAAGATAACCCATATGTAAAAACAGGAACACGGAACTCCACCTCACACTATACACAAAAATCGATTCCATATGAATTAAGAACTTTAATACCAAAAACAAAACTAAAACTCTTAGTAAAAAATGTAGATGAATATATTTTACATGTTCTTAAATAGGACACAAAAATAATTGACTATAAAATTCAAGACTGATATATTTGGCTGTATTAAAATTTACAAATTTGTCCATCAAAACAACCCTCAAAAAGCAAAAAGGCAAGTTATAAACAAGAAGATATTCAAAATATACAAAACAAATGATTAGTATAAGGAGCATTTTTTTAAACTCATAGAATTCTATTTTTTTTTTAAAGAAAGGACAACCAACCAACAGAAAATGGGCAAAATAAATGAAAAGTTATTTCACGGTACAGGAAAGACATATGACCAACAGACATGTGAAGAAAGGTTAACATCATTGCTGATCAGGGGAATGTAAATCAAGAAAGACTTCATCGAAATACCATTTTAAACACACTTGGCCAAAATTTTTAAATTCGACAATACTGTTTTGGAGGGCACATAGATTCACAGGATCTCCTATACATGTCAATGGAAACAGAAATTATAAACCGGTTTGAACACTGACATACCATACAACCCAGCAATTCCATTTTCAAGTATATACATAAGAGAAATCCTTGCACAAGTACAAGAGACATGTATAATATTGTTGATAGTAGTGCTATTCCCAAGAGAAAAAGAGGGGGTGAATGAAAATGGGTATCAGTGAGAAAGTGAATAAAGGTGGTATACTCACATGATGCAAGATAACACACCCATTCAAAAGAATGAACCACAGTTTTATATAACAATTTGGATGAATCTTAGCAATTTAATTTTAACTAATAAAATATAAAAATTACCACAGTTAAAGCATAGTGTATGTATTACCTTTTTTAATGTTCAAAACAAGGAACAAGGAAATAAGATTTTGAAACGTATGGTTTGAAAACTGGCTACTGGCTTGAAGGTGTTTTAGTAACATTGTTTTAGTAACATGTTGCAATCAGATTTGCATATTAGAAAGAATGGTTTAGCTACAGTGTGAAGGGCTAACTAATTGAAGTTGAAGAAAACTTGAGGCAGAGAGATCATTTAGGAAACTACTGACAGGTCCAGTTAAAGGTGAGGAATAGAGAATCTGAACAATGACACTGAGAATAGAAAGGAAGGAAACTGATTTGAAAGCTATTCAAAGAGTTATGACCAACAGGCCTTAGTCCCTCACTAGATATAGAGGGTGAGGGAAAGGGAAGAGTGGAGAATACTTCCCAGGTTTTAGATCTAGGTGACAAAGGGGCCTAGGGTGAATAATGAGAGTTCATTATTTGACATACTGAGTTTGAGGAGACTCTGAGATATCAGCATTCATGTAGTTTCCTCCCTCTAAAATTAACTATAAAATCTGATGCCTCCTCTTTAAAGGCCGATCCTCCAACTTCTTTATAAAGCCCCGCTCTGCTGTTGCAACAACCCAATCAAATGTCATCTCTCCCTCTTTGAACTTACGCGGCACTTTCCATTTATCTTACTCTAACCCAGGGTTTCTCAATCTTGGCACCATAGACATTTTAGAAAAGTTAAGTCTTTGTTGTATAGGGCTGTCCTTTTCATTGTAGGATGCTTGGCAGCATCCCTTGCCTCTACCCACCAGATGTCAGCAGCAACCCCCAAACTGTGATAATCAAAAATGTCTTCAGCCAGCTGTGGTGCTGTAGGACTATAATTCAAGCTACTCAGCAGGCTGAGACAGGAGGATCACTTGAGCCCTGGAGTTAGAGCCTGTGAACAGCCACTATATTCCAGCCCAGGCAACATAGCGAGGGCAACATAACAAGGCCTTGTCTCTTAAAAAAATAAAAATAAAAATAAGTCTCCAGATACTGTTGAATATCCTCTGGAGGCAACTTCTCTAACCCTACCCTTCCCCACAATGAGAACTACTGATCTAGGAAATAATAGGTATATGAGTTCTTATTTTAAACCATTATGAAATCATTAACTCACTGAAAGTAGCAACTTTACAACCTTTACAAAATATGGATATGACAAATCCATTCTTATATACTCACTAGGTAGTTTAAAGACACAGTCATCTATGTTTAATTTACTATTTCTAATTCACAAATACTTTAAATGTAATTATTTCCCATTGACATAGACATGCCCAACCAAGTAGCTCAAAATACTAAGGATTTACATATTGCAATTATTTTTTTAAGAAGTGAAAAACTCTAGACTATACCCTAGATTCTCTTAGGAACATAATCATTAACAAAAAGCCATTTCTGAGTGAAATCCAAATTCACAAATGTTCTAGAATCGGTTCGTCTCCATATGGTTCAAAGAAAAGTTTATGTCATAGTTATCTTACACCTGTCTCTTGTCACCTTGAATCTCTAATATTCTACTGAGACAATTAATTTAAAGATAAAGTGACAACATTCTCTGTCACAAATTATAAAAGACTACACAGAATCAAGTGTTTCTGAAAAGGAAAGAACTTACTTTCCTATTTGGAAAGAACTTTTCCTCAAAAAATTTGATATAAAAATATATTAGAAAATATCCACTGTTGAATTATCCATTACAGTCCATTGACAGGTATTCTGTTAATGGAATGCTACTGATTTACATGAAACAAGAGAAATGTAAAGATTAAACATTACAGTTTGACCTTCAGCAGATTGAGTGCACTAGCTGAAAGTGAGAGTAAACATAAACTTACATTGTTATTAAACTGGCTTATACAGCTTTCTTTAATTACATTAAATGGTTCCCTGGCGTGTAAGGTATTTTTTTCTATAAACGAGAAGCAGAAAACCCTTTCTGAAACTTTCCAGATAACTGACTATAACAGTATTACAATGTTTTAAGAAGCACCCAAATACACTCAAAGTGTAGAGAAAAAAAGAAAACTAAAAGATTTCCCTTTCTAGGTCATGACGATAACTATCCTCTGCAGAATGGGGAGGTGGGTATCATGCAGTTAAGGCATGTCACAGAGTGGGCTGCTAGGCTGAGCTGGGAGAACAATACGCCTCTTTTGCAAAGTTTCACTGTTGCCTAGGAACTTAAACAAATGGCACCTCCCAGCAAATCAATTTTGTAAGCCTTCAATTATCTTTATTTGTAGTAAGTGTCCCTAGCATTACTTCTTATGTTCTCAATGAGGTTCTGGATCTTGTCTACCTTCATGCCAAATAAATGCTTCAGAATTTATATCACAAATAATCTAAATTGAAATATCAAATTTAAACCTTAAGCAAAAGTATTCCACTAACTCCAATTTTAAAACATCCCAATCAACCACTTCTGTTCTTATACCTGTCACGCAACAAATACCTAACCTAACTTTTCAGGAGCTTTCTCAAACTAAATTAATCCCCTCTAAAATTAAGCCTTATGCCACAGTTCCATATCTCTTATGTGTACAGCATATTGAAGTATATTATTTTGAATACTGTTATATATTATAATGAAATTCTTTTCTAATGGTTATATTACTGTACACATTTGGCTATTGTATAAACCCTTTAAGTACAAAAACCATGTCTCTTTCTATTAGCCATAATCATGTTTCCAAAGTTGGAGTTCAGTAAATGCTGAATGAATCTATTCTAAAACCATGAGAAAGAGAGGCATGATAGCTATGCAAATACACACAAAACAAAACACACCATACCACAAACGAAAGGTATATAACCTATGAAGTTAAATAAGCATTGGATTTTCAGAATAAATAACCTATTTATTGGCACGGTGTTTAATAACTGCATTTTTATAAAGAGATAATGTGTTACAATGGAAATAACATTAGGATAGCACTGGAGTTGAAAAACCTAGGCTCTGACCCACACACTCAGCCAGACTCACCATTTAACTTTGGACAAATCACTTAACCTCTCTCAACCACAACAAGCAATTACTATGTACTCTGCCAAGCTCACAGGGTTATTATTAGGATACAATAGGATAATATATATCAAAGTACTTAGAAATGTATAAAGAGCTGTATAAATGGTATTATCTTAATGATGAATGTACCCTTCAATTAAAGATAACATTTTATTTTAAATGAAAGAAATTAAGGGATAACTATTTATGCTGTAGAACTTATCACTCAATAAATCAGAACAAGGTTCAGTAATTCAGATTCAACCTATAGCAATTAAAATAGGAATCAACTGTCAAAAATGTGCTTCACATTTGATTTTTCAGGAAGACATTTATTAAATAAAGCAAAGCAGATATCTGAATAAGGCCACAAAATCACAATCATGAGCTCATTCCACTAAATGCACTGCGAGGACCTTCACCTCACAAAATGAAATGCTGTGTTTATCTGGCTCCATTTTACAACCTGATACAATGCACCATGCCCTACAGTTGAAAAGGTGAACCAGCCACGTAGGAAATACTAGAGTTGACTCCTGGTTTACAGGAAAACACGTGATTATCCAGGACATGGCACAATCTGATGTAAGAATTCCTAAATCTGTTTCACAGACCTACTGCTCATGTACATAAACAGGTATAAAGAAGCAGAGGGAGCAGCTGCAAATAGGCTGAAACATATCCACTTATTTGTAGCACTGGTGACAGAGTCAACTATGCAAGGTTTCAGGATTTGTTTGGGTAACCATTAAAATCACTTTCAAGTCAACAAATTATCATAGTATCCAGATGGACCAAAAAGTTCTATGCAATTTCCCTTCATCTTGTCAAATCGACCTACCGACCATGTCGGAGAAGACATTACAGCAAGAGTCAGCTACTTTACTGAAATGGGTTACCAACTTTCTGATCGATGTTTTTTGTCCTTATGTGGGTGAAAATTCTAATCAAGGAGTATCTGGAAGGGAGATCTACTCAAAAAGGTCATTAATCTCCAATCACCAATTGGAGATTCAAGTAAATTAGCAAACTCCCCCTTTTAAATGTTAATCTCCTAGACAGGCTGCCATAATCATTTACCTGAGCTCTATCCCAATAAAGTAAGGGGAGTGAGGTTTGAAGAAAAGTGTGATGGGGACAAAGGGAGGGGGCAAGTGAAGAACAGACACTAGAAATGCAGAGAGAGGTAAAAAGACACCAAAGATAAACTCTGCAAACAGCTGCCTAAAATACATTTTCCCTCATAGGAAGCCTGTTAGCAGAGAAAAGATTCTGCTGCTACATGTTTGGGGGGCACCATTTTCTTCATGTAAATTTATCAAACAATCTGAAACAATTTTTGAGTACTTAGTTCCTAGTTTTGGTTTTGACTCTCTTGACAAGTGGCTTTAAGGTTAATATCTAAACTTTTATCAATGTTCTTACTCACTCAAAGAACAAATATTTCTTGAGTGCTTCAAAAATAAACAATTTTAGGGTTTCACAGTCCTGAGTACATATTAGAATTACCTGGGAAGATTTTTTTTCCTTAAGTTCCTTGGCCCCTAAGATTCTGATTTAATTGGTCTGGGGTAGGATCCCAGGCAGGGTTAAAACAAAAAACAAAAACCAAAAAATCTCCTTTGTAATTGTAATGTGCAGCCAGGGTGGAGAACCAGGTGTCTATTTCATCTTAACATAAAAAAACCTTTCCCCACTTATTTTGAAATGTATTAATTTCTCCTTATTCAATATTGTTTCACCCAGATTCTCACCACCTCTCACCTAGATTAACATTAACCGCTTCTTAGCTATTTTCCCTTTCTCTTGTCTCTTCCCAATGCAATAAGGAATGCTTATCTAACTAATCAGTTTGGTTCTGAAACATTATTCCACTAAGAGTCATTTTAAGTATAACAAAATCACCAATCAGATCATTTTCATCAAATAGAGAATATACTGTATGTGTGTTCCTGTATGTATGTGTGTGTATATGTACATATGTATGTATAATTTCAAACATGCTCTATTTTTCTTCAGTTCCAATGTACCTGCTTTCATTTACACATAATGAATAGTGGTCTCTTTACATTAAAAAATACTGCCCCTAAAAATGTCATGGCTAACTTTTGTCAAAAACAAATGGCAAATGAGTCACCCAAAGATATCTAATTTAAATGGAAAAAAAAGAGCAGCACAAGATCTGGTTTACTCTGATTTTTGAAATGTTCCCACAAGAAATGCTCATTCAACTGAAGAGAAAAAGTAAAATGAAACTTATGATGAATGAATGTTTACCATGAACAGATATGGCTCTGCTTTGTGTTGAAGTTTGCCTCAGAAAACCAACTGAAGGTTTAAAAGCCAAAGGCTGTAACTGCATCAGATGATATTCATATTTATGAGAAATATTATCAAATACAATAAAGGGAATATATAATGAGAAGACTGAACAAGTATATGGTGTATGCCCTGCCTTTTAAGAGGCTCTATTTCTTCTCAGGGATAGCAAGACAGAAACATAAAAAGAAAATAAAGCCAGCACTGCCAAGTAAGTGGTAAAGACAATAAGTACCATGGGAATTCAAAGAAACAGGAGATTCCTGTGGACTAAGGAAGTTGCAGACTTCTTGGAAGAGCTGGGGCTTCAACAAAATTAAATAAATGGAGAAAAGAGGGAAATCTCAGGCATACAGATGATCTTGTACAAAGATGAGGCAGAAATGCACAAAATATATTTGAAAGACAGAGAGTGGACCTAGTTGGAAGAGAGGATTCTATGTGGGAGCATTTTGAGGGACAAGGTTGCAACAATAAAGTGGAGCCTAACAATGAAAGCCCTGAATGCCAAGCTAGGATGCTTAAACTTTGTCCTGCAGGTGGAAGAATCCTTTATAGGTTATAAAGAACAATAAGCAAAAACAAAAAGAAGAAAGAGAAAAGAAAAAACTCCCTATAATGATGCAGTCTGAAACTGTTTTACTTGAAGCCTTTGAAGAACATACCAAGTTGCATAATATCTCGCTAACAGTCATGAATATGTGAACACATTATTTACGAAATCTGTTCTGAGTGAAGGAGTAAAAACGCAAACATGCTTTACAAAATCTAAAATCAGTGGTTGATTACACATTCATAGTTCTTAGGATAATTCCTAAAAGAATCACGGGATGGAAAGCTTCAATTTTAGGTTTTCCTCCTCTCCCCACCTTGTTCCAACACAAATACCTTGATTTAAGATCTAAAAACTGAATACAACTGAAATTGTCTTGTTTTGAAAATAAGAGGTATTTTCTACTCCTCATTATGGGTGAATTTACTTACTATATTGTTTCAAAATCACGACATCTATTAAAATAATTTTGGCCAGGATTTATTTCAGCAAAGCAGATGAAAACAGAAATAAATAACAAATTTAAAGATTACAAAAAGCAAAAAAAAAAAAACTTTCATCAAATCAAGACATATCTAAAATAATCCAGCATTGGTTTATAAGAGAGTGTGTTCCTAACAAAAAACGCCAGCCACAACAAAGACTACCAGAGAGTATATGAAGAACATTACAATAGCCAATTTCTCATCCAAAATGATAAACCTTTAATCCACAACTCCCTAAGGAATGGAGTTAATTTTTTCTCAAAAATGCCCTTAAAATTATTGGCTTTCTACTATAAAAATTAAGACTCTAAGATAACTCAAAGCAAGGATTAGCTTTCTTCTAGTAAGCAGACATGCAAGTGATTGATGATTTAATTTGCCACTGCAGCAAATACTAATTTAACCACCACTACCTTCTCAACACCAGGAAAATGAAAAATCTCAGTCTTTAAAGGCATACGTGACAAGAAAGAAGTCAAGAATATCCTAGGATGATTAAACCACACAAAAAAGCCATGGCAATCCTGCTGCTGTACTCTGAAAAAGGATATGCCATTCTTTCAGGCACGTATGCCTTTAAGGAATATGTAGAGATTAAGATTTTTGTGTTTGGTTTAGTTTGGTTGGGTTTGGTTTTCCGGGAAAGATGGGAAGATCGAGGAGAGTTGAAAGAAGTGCATTAAGGAAGGTGTCAATGCCTCCCTCCCACCCAAACTGGGGAAACTCGCTTTAACAATGATGCTCTTTCACCCCTAACATCCCACCAGTTTCCATACATCCTTGAGGCAGCATTCCGCCCCTTCCCGATTGCTTGCTTTCCCCCTCACGTTCAGGAGAACTGGCTGCCCCGACTTTGTTAGTCTGGCAGCCCCCGCGCACCCGCCCAGACCTGCAGAGTCCAACAACGCAGCCACGCAGCCACCCACTTCCCGCACCTCCTCCTTCACAGCCAGCTTCCCCTCCCCCCGTCCTGTCACCTGCTTGGGTGGTGTCCGTCAGGTCGTAGCCGCTGCCCGGGAAGTCTCGGAGCTTCCGACCACCGAGGCTCAGGATACCGGAGTTGCCCGCCTCCTCCAGGGCCCGGTCCAGGCTCCTCACGGTGTGCTGAGGCTGCAGGCTACCCGGGTTCCACGGCGGCCCGTTGGGAAACGGCTGACCGAAAAGAGTCGGTACCGGGATGGGGACCACCAGGGTCCCGCCGCCGCCGCCGCCGCCGCCGCCGCCGCCTCCCCCTCCAGCCCCGCCACCTCCCCCTCCGGCCGTGCCACCGCCACCGCTACTTCCACCTCCACCACAACCGCCGCCCCCACTGTTACCACCTCCTCCCTGACTCGCCGCCATGTTCCTGGGAGAGAGAATAGCCCCCGACAATACTGTCAGCCTGTGCCGCGAGTGTAAGGGGTTCTTAGGACGCATGCGCAGGCTGGGGGCGGGCGGCGGGGCAGGGGGGGCGAGGTAGAGAGTGGGAAGGAACCAGGGGGCGGGCTGGGAGGAGGTGTTGGATAGAGAAAAGATGATGTTTGAAAGTGCAGAACGCTTGCTTTAAGAAATGTATGATGAGAAGAAGGATGCTAAATCCCGGTTCTGCTGCTTTGGGTACCAAAATCTTGCGAAACGACATCAGGCGAACTATAGGTCATCTGGGCTGTATGTCCCCAAATCGCTAAGTTGCTTCACTGTTTCCGTTCTGCAAAACAGAAACAAATATGTGAGCTAGGGATGAAAGGGATTCGTTTCAGAATATACAGAAACAGCACTTAGAAGGGCTTTGGGGCAGCTTATTGAGAAGCTTACTGCAAATGCCTCAGGAATCTTTTACAGTGTTAGAGAAACCCTGGGGAATCATTTGGGGAGGGAAATGAGTGCTGTGTTGAGTTTGGGGCATATATGGATTTCTCCATAGTTTAGAATTCTATAATAGGAAAAGATTTGTAAAATGTTTTCAAGGAAGCCTCTCGTTTCAATGTATGTAAGTCTCAGTCAGACTGTTGCCTTCCAAAACTTGGAAGAGTTATCCACATTCTGTTCTATCACTCTTTGAAGTTGTGCCATGATCTCCAAAATATCTCTAGTTTCTTCTCCTCGTGTCAGTATTGCCTGATGAAAATCTCTTTGATCATCAAACAATCTTAAAGTTTATTTCTGAAATACAGATTTTGTTTTTAGATGGAATTCTGAAGATTTAACCCTGGGTATTATGAAGCCAATCGATCCTGAATTTTAGGAGTTCATTCTCAGAATCTGAAGATATTTTTAATGTAGAGGACATAGAGAAGAAAGTTCAAAGTCCTTTATCTGGCATTCCAGGCCTCCGTAATTTAACCCCAGACTATCTAGCCGGGTTTATCACCCAACCATTTAGGCCACTGCCATCCCTTTACCCACTACCCTCTCCACTCTCGATCACAGTCATTCAAATCTTTTTCACTAGTATTCAATAAAGTTGACGAAGAAAATTATCAGAACGCTTGGACATATTCACTTATCATTGAATATCCTATGTATCTCTTTTACACCCATTTCAATTTGAGCAATGTGTCAGCAGTCTCATTTTTTAAGAGAAATCTCCACTTCAAAAAAGTGTATCTGCCATAGGCTCTACTTCATAAAAGGTTACAGGAAAGAATTACAACTTGGCTAAAATGCTTTGTGGCTATACTGGTTAACTAAAATGATTATGTCATAAGAAATTACATTCACCACATGCGTGACCCAGAAGAAAGAAAACAGAGAATCACACTCTGTATAGTGAATTAGTAAGTGAGATAAATTATTAAAACACACCGGTGTCAAAAAGGCATGTTGCACCTTATACCTCATCTTCCTTAATCTTAAATCAAATTATTAATTAATAATTCATAATTAATTGAGAACTTCAGAATTAAGATGAATGAGAAAGGACACTAAGTTCATTAGTTAAAGAAAAGATTAGGAAAGAAAATATTTTAATAATTAGTCAATGAGAATTTTCGCAATTATTTAAAACAATGTATTGGACTCCAGGAAAAATATGTCCTATCAGGATACCTGTCCAGTGAAAAAAGGCATACACAGCCAAATTTAAGAAGGAAAATAATTTTTCAAAAGGTTGAAAGATAATCTAAGTAAGAAAATGGGATGCTTATTAAGTAAGCTATGTATACATTAAAATCAGACAAAATAACATGTTGTAGAGCTCTTTGACAAGAACACCAAGGCCAAAAAATTTAGAAGAGAGGGCCTAAAGTTTAGAAATTTATTCTGAACTTTTAACTCCCTGTGCAATACTTGGGAAAATGACTTAAAAGCTCGGTACTTCAGTGTCTTCATATGTAACAGTGGAAAATAACAATAATAATAATAATACTTTTAAAGTGCTTGCTACTTGCCAGAGACTGCTTTGTATATACTTGTCTATCAATCCTCATAACAACCTTATAAAGTAGGTACTATTATTCTTCCGTTTTATAGATGAGGGAAAATAGTACATACCTCACATACGATTGTGGTAAGAATAAATAAAGTCATACATGTAAAGTGACAGGGACATACCTGACATTCATTCATTCATTTAATAAGTATTTAAGGAGCAATTACTCTGTGCCAGAAACTCTCCATGCCACTAATACTATAGCACTGGGCACTCAATAAGTGTTAATCTCTTTACTACACCTCTACTCCTTCAAAAACTAAAATAATAAAGAACATTCAAAATGTAGGAAGCCAAGGAAAAAATTAGTAAATGTCCTGATAATTGTGGGTAAAGACATATCTGACATATTGCATGAATTTTTTGGTTCAGTCTATACTAGAGGATATTTTACACTGATTACCACTGCAATGCAATCCCTGAAATGACACATTGGTGACTGGTTGAATTACAGCCAGCAGTCAGAATTATCCAAGCCAAACTTACAAAATATATGTTGGTATGTCACCAACTATATGACATATACAAGGAGAAGGGGGGGAAAGTAGGGGAGTTTTGAACAAAACATGCAGCCTCTGCTAAATCACTGGCAGACTCCAAATGTAATTTCTGTTCAAAAGAACTCTAGAGAGGATTTCTGAAATTCCAGACCAGTTTATATTCACTGCTATTCCAAACAAACACTTATAAATATATGGGGAAAGAAAGGCACAACCAAATGTCCAAAGCTACAAATTCTATTAAAGATCAAGATTATTGGGCTAAAGTACAGGATGTTCTTACTAATCTGTAAATAAATCAAATGTGAGATATGTTTTAGCTCAGGATCCAGAAAAAGGCAACCAACCTGGAGATTAAATAGCTCAAAGTATATTATGAATTTTTAAAAATCTTGATCAAGACACAGGAAAACAACATGAAAATCTCTGTAGTATGTTTTTTGAAAACATCAGCTCAACTAAATGCTAACTTTAGGGGAAAAAATGAAATGTTGGGTGTAATCAAAACATGTATCAAAAACCTGAGAAAACATGTTGCTTTACCCCATACTAAACTATTGGAGTTAGCTGCAGCTGGAATAAGATATGCAGTTCTGCTCACTCGAATCTCACCACAGTCTTGAATTACAGAAAGCCTTGATAAATGCATACAAAATGATTAGAGATGAGGAGGAGGAGGAAACTCACTTGGCCCTCCTCTGTCTAGTAACTTGATCTTCAGTCTCTTCCAAAATCCCTGTTCTTTCATGGGGCCTTGTAAAGGATTATACATTAATGTGTTTTAGCATAATTTACCACATACTATATACAGCATCTCTGATCCTCCTTCACCTATCTGTTTTTGATTCTGCCTTTTCAGATAATCCTTTGTCCTGCTTTAACCAATCCTAACAAACTAATCCCAAAGTTAATGTTTATTAACTCATAAAGCATTTGGACAAATGTACGAATGATCACTATTACTTAAAAGAAGCTACTACATACCTAGTCTTCAAAGTTGATGTCAACAAGCACTATTATTTTCCATCTCGGTTAGAATCTCTGCCCTGACATTTTAAAAATGTGAGATGTTAGACAAGTCACTTAACCTCTCAAAGTCTCAGATACCTCATCTATAAACCAGAGATCATTACATTATTAGCTATCTTTAGGATTGTAGTGAGAATTATGTGAGATAATTATATTAAGTAACTAGCTTATTAAAGATTATTTTCAATGGTTCTAAGTTCATTCTGCCAATAGGACACCTATCTGAGTGGACCATGAGTTAACAGCAGAGCAGTTCCTAAATTCTTCCATACTATTGTGCTACCAGCACTAATGGGCACTTCCTTTAGTGTTACTGTTGAGGTTATAGCCTTGTCAATTCACCCCAAGTTCCTGCCTCCCCTAATCATTGTGTTTTCACTATAAACAGTTAACCTGACTCCAGTTTCTGCTTACTGCCTCTAATGCAATCCCAGATTTTGACCTCTGTGTTTCTAGTATTTTAACCTGATATCACGAAATTTATTTAAAATATATGTTCCAAATCCTTCTTTAAAATATGCCCTAAATGTTTTTGTGTACATAACATTGGTCTGTTACAAATTTTGAAGAGTTTTCTTATTAGAGTAGTATGTAAAAATACAGAGATTATTAAATTTTACTAGTGTGGCTTGGTCAAAGGAAAGTAAGTAAAATATCACACAAAATTACTGTAAACTTGTTACGTCCAGTTAGAAAACATAATGTTGAGGAAGATTTTTAGTCTTCCTTAGGATTACATTGGAAAATCTCCTCTTCATGTATAAACATGGAAACAAACATGCTATGATGTATAAACATGGAAAAACACCTGTTTTGTAGATGATCTGCCCCCTCCAAAACTCATGTTGAAGTTTGATACTTAATGTGGTGGAGTTGGGAGGTAGGGGGCCTACTGGGAGGTATTTGGGTCATGGGGCAGAACTCTCATGAATGTCTTGGTTCTGTTTTCCTGGTAGTGCATTTTCAATCTCTTGAGACTGGATTAGTTCCAGAGAGAGCAGATTGTTATAAAGCCATTTTCCTCCTCCTGTTTGGTTCTCTTCTTCCCACTGACCACTTCCCCTTGACCTTCTCTGCTGTGTTTTGGCCTAGCACTTGGCCCTCCCCAGAAGCCAAGCAGATACCAGCACCATGCTTCTCATATTTCTCAACTCCTAAAACCATGAGCTAAATAAACCTTTTTTCTTTATAAATTACCCAGTGTCAACTGGACTCGATAGTTCACGCCTAAAATGCTAGTGCTTTGGGAGGCCAAGGTGGGAGGGTTGTTTGAGGCCAGGAGTTCGAGACTAGCCTGGGCAACATAGTGAGACCCTATCTCTAAAAAAAAATTACTCAGTCTCAGATATTCTGTTATAACAACACAAAACAGTCTAAGACCATGACATATGCCCTTTTTGACAAGTGTGTCTTTTATATTTTCCTCTTCTTGCACTGTGGGAGAGGGAACAATGAAATAGGGTCTTTTCAAGCGAAATCCAAATTCCTAAAAGTAAAACCTAAGTAATTATCATACTACCTCTAAGCAGGCATAATAAAGTGCCCATAATAAAATGTCCATAATCCTAACAGGTTGGGAGATGAAGGAGAGAAGATCTTTGAGCCCAGGAGTTCAAGACCAGCCCTGGCAACGTAGTGAAACCCTGTCTCTACATAAAATAAAAAAATAAAAAATTAGCCGAGAGCAATGATGTGCACTTGTAGTCCCAGCTACTCAGGAGACTGAGATGGGAGGATCTCTTGAGCCTGGAACTTCCAGGCTGAGTCAGCCCTAGCTGCTCCACTGCACTCTAGCCTGGGCAACAGAAGGGAAAAAAAAGAAGATTGGAATGAAATGTTGAAGAATCCAGTTGGGCATCTATGAAAGTCTAATCATATTTTTTTACTTTAAAATTTGCTTCAATCTTAACCATTCTGTATGGCATTTACTTCAAGTAAACTTGACTGCTTTACAAGGTTAGGTTTTTTAGTTTATCTTCCTCAATTGATTAAACTTATGAATTTCTGTTGGACTGCTATGAGGCATCTCCTAATGGCAATGCACCCAAATTACAAGGGGTTTTGTTTTGTTTTGTTTTGTTTTTTGAGACAGGATCTGGCTCTGTCACCCAGGCTGGAGTGCAGAAGTGCAATCTAGCAGCTCACTGCAACCTCTGCCTCTGGGACTCAAGCCATTCTCCCACTTTAGCCTCCCAAGCAGCTGGGGCTACAAGCACCCGCCACCAAACCCGGCTAATTTTTGTAATTTTTGTAGAGATGGGTTTCACCATGTTTCCCAGCCTGGTCTCAAACTCCTGAGCCCAAGCAATCTGACTACATTGGACTCCCAAAGTGCTGGGATTACAGGAGCGAGCCACCATGCCCAGCCACAAGGGTTCTTTTGTTTTGTTTTGATGAATGATGAAATTTATTTTAAAGTCTAAATCTGTAAACTTGACACTAAAAATAACAGGGTCACACATGACCCTAAAATCCAATTTTTCTATTTGGTGACAAGATTTGTTTCTTCTTGACCATGGACTACATCATGACCCTAGTTTGTATATTAGTAGACAGTATGTGAGCAAATATTGCAGAATATCTTAAATGTGTTTTGGTGAGGCAGTCAGAAATTCCAGCTTTCACTTACATTACAGATTTAGGCTGGCAATGATAACCTTCAAGAGGATATTTATTTCTGCTTAAGTACATTGTCTACATTTATGGTATGATTCCACAAAGTAGGAAAAAATATATTGGTTGTTATGTTCTCATGTTTCACACTACCAGGTGTAATTAAGGTAGAAAACTAACATACTTCCCCCCTCTTTTGTGGTTTTAAAAGTATCTTTATTAAAACAGCTAACACTAGTCATTAAATAATGGAGTAGATATTTCTAAGGTACTAATTCGTAAACAACTAGGTTCTTCTTGATGAACTCATCTACTTCTTCCATATTGTATATCTTAAGCACTCCTTAATAAAAACCTTCTATTTAAACACCTCTACTTATATTAAAACCTTTTATTAGGTTTCAGAGGAGCTTAAAATTTTCTTAGCTTCCAATGGCTTCTTTTACTGGTGGTAAGCGATAGCTTTTTGAGAGGGTAGCAAAACTACAGACATAAATGCACCATACTGTTTGACCTCTGTTACAGTATGTCCCTGTATGCTTAGTCAACAGACAAAATGGACTCCTTGTGGTTAACTGAAGTGAGTTAAAACAGAACCAGGTGGCCATGGCTCATGAGAGAGCCGTCAGTTACTCTGTTCTCAGAAAGATGTTGTAAAGGTATCACAGGACCTCACTTTCTACAGTCAAGCCAAACCAGTTCCTATTGTTGGTGCCAAGATAAACTGCAGGCAGATCACCCCTCCCCAAGCTGTTTGAAAGAAAAGTCTGACAGACTTCTAGTTTGGAACTTGGAAACCAATCAATCAGAATTCACCCGCCCTGGACAATCAGGGATCAGTTGTATCAACCAATCAGGACTTGGCTGTGTCAACCAATCAGAACTAAGCAAGTTTGAATCCTTCATTTGCATAAATGGACCTCATTCGAACCTTGGTTTAATTTTTGCTATAAAAGACAAACTCACAGGCATGGTGGTTCCTTCCTGTTATCCTAGCACTTTGGGAGACCAAAGTGGGAGGTTCACTTGAGCACAGGAGTTGGAAACCAGCCTGATCAACATGGTGAGACGCCCCCCCCCATTTGCAAAAGAAAAAAAATAGCCAGACATGGTGGCACGAACCTGTAGTCCCAGCTACTTGGGAGGCTGAGGCAGGAGGATAGCTTTGAGCCCAGGAGTTTCAGGTGTCAGTGAGCCATGATCAAGCCACTGCTCTCCAGCCTGTGTCACAGAGTAAGACTTTGTCTCAAAAAGTAATAATAATAATTAATTAATAAATAATTATTTAAAAATAACACAAACTTGCAGGTACACGGATGAATCTGGAAGCCGTTATCCTCAGCAAACTAATGCAGGAACAGAAAACCAAACACTGCGTGTTCTCACTTATAAGTGGGAGTTGAACAATGAGAACACATGGACACAGGGAGGGGAACAACACTCACTGGGGCCTGTCGAGAGAGGGTGGGTGGAGAGAGCATTAGGGAAAAGAGCTAATGCATGTTGGGCTTAATACCTAGGTGATAGGGGCAGCAAACCGCCATGGAACATGTTTACCTATGTATCAAACCTGCACGTCCTGCACATGTACCCCGGGACTTAAAAATAATAACAATAATAAAATAAAGAAAGAAACACAAACTTGCCAGGTGCAGTGGCACATGCCTGCAATCCCAACACTTTGGGAGGCCAAGGCAGGAGGATTGCTTGAGCCCAAGAATTCAAGACCAGCCTGGGCAAGGTCCTCTTCATCTCTACAAAAAATTAAAAATTTAACCAGCCATGGTTAAATGTGCCTGTAGTCCCAGCTACTGGAAAGGCTGAGGTGGGAGGATCCCGTGAGCTCAGGAGTTTGAGGCTCCAGTGAGCTGTGATCGTGCCATTGCACTCCAGCCTGGGCAACAGAGTGAGGCCCTGACTCAAAAACACACACACAAACTGTTTGTTCTCTGGAACACACCTTCATTTTACACTAAAGTCTGTATCTCCCCTGTTTGCAAACTGTTCACTGGAATAAAGTCTCTGTTCACATTACTAGCATCTCCACTGCTGTAACCTCAATTCAAGTCACTATTTTCTCTGGACTACTACAGTAACTTCCTAATTTAGTCCTTTCTGCTTCTACTCCTCTGCCACTTAATAACTATGTGGTTTTGGGCAAGTACTTATCTTCTCTTTGCGTCTGTTTCCTCATTTGAAAAATAGGGATGATAATGCTACCTACCTGATAGGAATATTGAGAGGATTAAAATTAGTTAATATAAATACAACACCTGAAAGAGCTTCTAGCACATAGTAAGTACTCAAAGAATGACAGCTAGTATTAAAGGTAAATTAACTCTCTTAATTTCACAAGAGTCTTGTGAAGCAGGCTTTTTTTTGGACAAGATATCCCTCTGTTGCTCTGGCTGGAGTGCAGCGGCACAATTACAGCTCACTGCAGCCTCGACCTCCCAGGCTCAAATGATCCTCCCACCTCAGCCTCCTGAGTAGCTGAGACTACAGGTTTGTACCACCACGTGGCTAATTTTTGTATTTTTTATACAGACAGGGATTCACCACATTTTGATTGCCACATCAAGCAATCCTCTCACCTCGGTCTCCCAAAGTTTGGGATTACAGATGTGAAACACCACGCCCAGCCACAGGCATCATTATTGTCTCCATTTTGTAAGTGAGGAAATGATTGTTCAGAGAAATTAAGTTATTTATCTCAGGTTTCAGCTGAGAAGTGGCAAAGCAAAAATTTTAATAGAAGCATGCCTGACTCCTAAACCCAGTTTCTAAACCACTATAACTCCTGGCAGTTATCCATCTGCATTAGTGTCTTTTCTCAGCCCCAAAATACTTAGTTACTTTACTCCTTCCAAGCTATCCCCATGTAGTAGTGATTGCCAATTGCTAAGTGCTGCCTGGTTAACTTAAGTAAAATTACTACGTTTGCTCGTTAACAACTTCCATTAAACTTCAAATCAACATACTTTCTTATATGGACTTAAATATACTGGCTTCTTTTTTAAAGTATCATGAACCTAAGATTATCACAACCTTTTTCAAGGTTTTTTCTTCATTATGAAAACTTACTCATAAACCCAGCTCCCAAATACAACCATTTCATTGTATTTGGGGGTGATATTTTTATACATTTGGTTCTAGGTTTTCCTATTAGCACAAATTCTTATTTCATTAATTATCTATTTTATTTATACATATTATAAGCATTTATTTGTATTGTGACATACTCTTTAGAAATATTATAATCATATACTATATAACAGCAATCCTCAACCTTTTTGACACCAGGGACAGGTTTCATGGAATACAATTTTTCCACAGACCAGTTGGTGTTGCGGAGGGTGGGGGAGGGGCGGGGGTGGTTTCAGGATGATTCAAGCGTATTATATTTATTGTAAACTTTATTTCTATTATTATTACATTGTAATATATAATGAAATACACAATTTACCATAATGTAGAATCAGTGGGAGCCCTGAGCTTGTTTTCCTGCAACTA
The DNA here is from genome assembly GCF_000951045.1 of Mandrillus leucophaeus. NCBI lineage: Eukaryota > Metazoa > Chordata > Mammalia > Primates > Cercopithecidae > Mandrillus > Mandrillus leucophaeus. The sequence continues at coordinate 664,928 of NW_012098799.1, forward strand.
GATGGTCCCATCTGGGGTGATGGGAGACAGTGACAGATCATCGGACATTAGATTCTCATAAGCAATGTATGACTTAGATCCCTTGCATACGAAGTTCTCAATAGGGTTCATACTCCTAAGAGAATCTAATGCCACCGCTGATCTGATAGGAGGCAGAGCTCCGATGATAATGCAAGTGATGGGGTGCGGCTGTAAATACAGATGAAGCTTTGCTCTCTCACTAGCCACTCACTTCCTGTTATGTGGCCCAGTACCAGTTCGTCACCCAGGGCTTTGGGACCCCTGCTGTATGATATGTATTACCCTATATTACATAATCATATACTACTTGCATTTATGATTGGCTATTTGAGTTCTTACCAATATTCCTTTATTATGTATAACCTTGTTATTAAGATATTATGAAAAAGCATTTTTGTTTATATTTCTGGATGCTAGATTTCAAGAAGATCAGTTAATCATAGAGTAGAAATATATATATATATATAATGCACACACATACACATATTTATTTATTTATTTATTTAATGAGACAGGGTCTTGGTCTGTTGCTCAGGCTAGAGTGCAGTGACGTGAACACAGCTCACTGTAGCCTTGACCTCCCAGGCTCAAACTATCCTCCTTCCTCAGCTTCCCAAGTAGCGGGGACCACAGGCACATGCTACCATGCCAGGCTAATTTTTATTTTTTGTAGAGACAGGTCTCATCATGTTGCCCAGGCTGGTCTCAAACACGTGGGCTCAAAAGATCCTCCCACCTTGGCCTCCCAAAATGCTGGGATGAAATATTTTAAAATATTTTAGTAAGTATTGGCTGGGCATGGTGGCTCACGCCTGTAATCCCAACACTTTGGGAGGCCGAGGCGGGCGGATTATGAGGTCAGGAGATCGAGATCATCCTGGCTAACATGGTGAAACCCCGTCTCTACTAAAAATACAAAAAAAAAAAAAAAAACTAGCTGGACATGGTGGCGGATGCCTATAGTCCCAGCTACTAAGGAGGCTGAGGCAGGAGAATGGCGTGAACCCAGGAGGCAGAGAGTGACCTGAGATCGCCCCACTGCTCTCCAGCCTGGGCAACAGAGCCAGACTCTGTCAAAAATAATAATAATAGTATTTTGGTAAGTATTGCCAAGTTTCTTTCCAAAAGATTTGTACCAATTTATATTGTCAACAATAATATGTGCAAGAACATTGTCAGTGCTGGGTATGTTAAGTTTTCTAATACTTTTACTACATTATATATGACCCAAAAAACAGTGTTGGTTCTTCTGCTATAAGCCAACATGGAAAAATAGGGACTGGATTTACCCTCCCACTCGAAATAACCAAAAACTTAGACAAAGTATATGAGACAGTGGTTTTCAAGACACCGAACATCAAGCAACAAGAACAGTGACACCTGAGTTATGGAACACGAAGGCGGTGAGATCTACAAATGCCCAATCTTATTGCTTTAAGAGAGTTTTCAGGCCATGAGGCAAGGAGGGGAAATCCAGGCAGAACCTGGAGGGCAACCTAATTTTAGGAGAGAAACTTGAGATTTCATGGACACCAAGACAGCTACAATTTGCAGAATAGTTCACTGGATAGGAGAGAGTCACACAGAAAACTCAGGAGATATGCAGAGAGTCTATCTTAAATATTCATCAGAATGTGAGACAACTACCAAAAGCCCAGGAAACAGCCCTCCAAAATGAGTAAAGGTAATAGTATTTTGAACTCACACATGGCAGGGATTAGCACACATTCCTATTAACAAGACTGGAAAACCTTATAATTCGTGGGTATTGAGTATGGAACCAAGAAGGATCTTGCCTCAGTAGTGGGGAATAATTAACCCTAAACTAAACACAGCTGTGGTTTGGCCTAACAAATCTTAAAAGTAAGAGTTAAAAGGATCAGTTTCCAAGTAACTTAACTGTGAACACAGTTAAATAATTTTATAGCAATACAAAAATATCCAGAAAGATAAAACTAACAATTTCTGGCATCCAATGAACAAATTACCGTATACACAAAGGAACAGAAAAATATGACCCATGGCAAGGAGAAAATCCATCAATTGAAAACAACCTAAAATGGATACAGATGTTAAAAGTACCAAACATAGACATATAAACAGTCATTATAACTGTGTTCTATATGTTAAAACCTGTAGTAGAGACATGCACGATTTTTAAAAAGACCCAACTGAACATCCAGACATGAAAACTGCAATGACTAAGATGTGAAAAATAACAAGATGTGGTTAACTACAGATTAGGCACTATGGAAGAAAAGATTAGTCTAGACATAAAAATTACAATGACCAAGATGAAAAATAACAAGGTGAGATTAACTGCAGATTAGACATTGTGGAATAAAAGATTAGTGATAATGAAGACATAGCTATAGAAACTATTTAAAATGAAACAGAGATTTTAAAAAGACCAAAAATAAATAAATAGGGCAAACAGACGTATTCAACTGGCCTAATATGTATGTAATTGGAGACTTGCCAAAAAAAGGCAAGAGAGATAAGTTACAAAAAAGTTTTTGAAGAAATAATGAAAAACATTTTTCCCATTTGATGAAAATGATAAACTAACACATCCAAGAAACTCAATGAACTCCAAGCAAAAGAAATGCAAAGACAACTGCACCAAGGCATATCATAATTGAATTGCCCTAAGCCAATGACAAAGATGAAATCTTAAAAGCAGCCAGAGTAAAAGATACATTATGTACAGAGAAAAAAGCTAAAGATTACAGTATATCAGAAGTAATGCAAGTAAGAAGACAGAGGAGTAACATCTTTAAAATACCAGGGTATAAACTGTCAACCTAGAGTTCTATATCCACTAAAAAAGCCCTTCAAAAATGAAGGATAAAAAAAAGAGATGTTTTTCACACATACAAAAGTTGAAAGTATTCATCACCAACAGACTTATACTATAAGAAATGTTAAAGGAAGTGCTTCAGACAGCAGGAGAATAATACCAAACATAAACATGGATCTACATAAAAGAATGAAGAACACTGGAAATGGTAACTTCATGGGTAAATATATATTTTTAAAGTTTATTATTTAAATTTCTTTAAAAGATAAATGGCTGTTTCAAAAACAATGATGATAAAGTAACATGGGTTTCTGACAGATGTGATAGTAGAAGGTATGAAAACAAAAGCAAAAAGAAAAGGTTAGCAAACCATGGGGTCTGTGGGCTAAATCCAGCTCAGCATCCATTTTTGTAAATAAAGGTCTATTGGCACATAGTCATGTTAATTCATCTTCGTATTGTCTATGACTGCTTTTGTTTTACAATTGCAGAGTTGAGTAGTGACAGAGACCGTATGGCTCACAAAGCTGAAAAAACTTATTTGACCCCTTACAGATAAAGTTTATTGACCCCAACAGAAAGGCTGTGAAGGGAAAATTGGAAATGCACTAATGTAAAGTTTTTATAATATATGTGAACAGGAAAAATATTACTTGCAAGTAGACTGTGATAAATTATACTATAAACCCTAAAGCAAGTACTAAAAAACAAAACAATGAGTTATAGCTAATAAGCCAACAAAGAAGATAATATAGAATAGTAAAAATATACACATTTAATTCAAAAGAAGGCATTAAAAGAGGGAAAAGCAAGTAAAAGACTGGCAGGAGAAACAGAAAATAAATAACAAGATGATAGGAATAAGCAAAACCACACTAATAATTATTAAATGTGAATGTTAATAAATGTAAATAAAACCCCATTTAAAAGGCAGAAATGGTCAAATTGAATAAGAACGCAAGACCTAATTACTTTCTGCTTACAAAGAGTGCATTTTAATATAAATACATGAATAGATAAAAAGTAAAAAATATAGAAAAAGATGCTAATCAAAAGAAAGCTACATTAGTAACAGACTAAGTATATTTCAGAGCAAAGAATATTACTAGCAATAAAGAAAGCCATTTCACAATGGTAAAATGATCAATCCATTAGGAGGACACAACAATATTTTTATGAATAACAGAACTTCAAAATCTAGAAAGCAGCAATGGACTATAAGGAGCAATAGAGAAATCAACAGTTATAGTCAGAGATTGCAATAACCCTTTCACAATAATTGATGGAACGGGAAGACAGAAAATCAGTAACCATATAAAATACCTGAACAAAACTAAACCAACTTGACCTAATTGACATTTATAGAATATTCTATGCAACAACAGAGTGCACAATCTTTTCAAAGGCACACAATATATTTAGCACGGTAGGCCATACGCTGGGACATAAAACATGTCTCAATAAATTCAAAAGAACTGAAAATATACAAAGTATACTCTCTGACCACAATAACAGAAAGAAATTTTGGATTCACAAATATGTGGAAACTAAATAGTATACTTTACATAGTCATAGGTCAAAGAATAAATCGTGCCTGGTTTCAAAATATATCACCAAGCTATAATAACTGAAATAGCATGATATTGGCATAAGAATAGACACATAGAACAATGGAACAGAATAGACAGCCCAGAAATAAATCTGTGCATTTACAGCCAACTGATTTTCAACAAAGGTGCCAAAAACACACACTGGGGAAAAGACTGTCTCTTCAATAAATGGTGCTGGGAAAATTGTATATCCATATGCAGAAGAATGAAACCAAACCTGTATCTCTCACCATATTAAAAAAACTAAAAATGGATTAAAAATTTAAATATTAAGATCTGAAATTATGAAGCTACTAGAAGAAAACATAGGAGAAACACTTTAAGACGTTGGACGGGACAAGGATATTTTTGGATAAGACCTCAAAAGTACAGGAAACAAAACCAAAAATGGACGATTACATCATACTAAAAAGCTTCTGAGAAGCAAAGGAAAGACTCAACAGAGCAAACAGGCAACCCACAGAATAGAAAATATTTGCATACAATACATCTAACGAGGGGTTAATATCCAGAATATGTAAGGAACAAACAGCTCAATAGCAAGAAAATATAAAAACAAATAATCCAACGAGAAAATAGGCAAAATATCTTAATAGATATTTCTCGAAAGAAGACATACAAATGGCCAACAGGTATATGAAAAAATGTTCAACATCACTAACCATCAGAGAAATGTAAATGGAAACCACAATGAGATATCACCTCACTGCAGTTAGAATGGCTATTACCAAAAGACAAAAGATAACAAATGCTGGTGAGGATGTGTAAAGAAGAGATCTCTTAACCACTGTAGGTGGGAATGTAAATTAGCACCGCTAATTTGGAAAACCGTATAGAGGTTGCTCAAAAAGTTAAAAATAGAACTACCATGTGATCCAATAGGATCATAGTGGATCTGTTGCTACTACTGGGTATGTTGTACCTAAAGGAAATTAAATCAGTACGTCAAAGATGTATTTGCACTCTTATATTTATTGTAGAACTATTCACAACAACCAAGATGTGGAATCAACCTAAGTGTCCAACAACAAATGAATGGATAAAGAAAATGTGGTATGTATACACAACGGAATACAATTCAGCTATTAAAAATAATCAAATCCTGTCATCCAAGTGATTAAAAAAAGAACAAGTGACAGGATTTCTTTCTTTTCAATAACTGAATTGTATTCCATTGACAACTTGTTTACTTATTTCACATGATGTCCTTTAGGTTCATCCAAGTTGTCAGGAATACATCCTGAGACACAGGCTAGAGGATGACTTGTGTCCAGGAGTTCGAGATCATCCTGGGCAACATAGTGAGACCCCCCACCATCTCTACAAAAAATAAAAAATTAGCCTAGTATAGTGGCAGGGGCCCGTAGTCTAAGCTACTCAGGAGACTGAGGTGGAAGGATTCAAGGCTACAATAAGTTATAATCGTGCCACTGTTCTCAGCCTGGGTGATAGAGTGAAACCCTGTCAAATGAAAGAAAGAAAGAAAGAAGGAAAGAAGGAAAGAAGGAAAGAAAGAAAGAAAGAAAGAAAGAAAGAAAGAAAGAAAGAAAGAAAGAAAGAAAGAA
>NW_012098799.1:670988-759725 GCF_000951045.1 Mandrillus leucophaeus
GAAAGAAAGAAAGAAAGAAAGAAAGAAAGAAAGAAAGAAAGAAAGAAAGAAAGAAAGGAAGGAAGGAAGAAAAGTGAATTGATACAGAAAAATCAATGAAAGGAAATACGGATTTTTTAGATCAGTAAAACTGAAAAACCTCTAAACAGACTAAGATAAAAAGTGAGAAGACACAAATTACCAATATCAAGAATGAAGAGGGAACATCACCACAGAATCTACAGACATTAAAGTGATAATAAAAGAATATTATGAATAGCTTTTTGGCAATAAATTTAATAACAGGTTAAATGAACAAATTCCTTGGAAGACAAACAGGTCACTCAAGAAAATAGAGGTTGAGTGAGGAGCCCTATGTCTATTTTAAAAATTGAATTTGTAGTTTTAAAACATATCATAAAGAAAACTCCAGACCCAGATGGCTTCACTGGAGAAATTTACAAAATATTTAAGGACAAAATAATACCAATTCTATACAAGTCCTTCCAGGATACTTAAGAGAAGGGAGATTATACCACTTTATTATACCAGGCCAACCTTGTCATAAAAAAAGACAAAGACATTACAAGAAAACAACAGACTGATAACTTTTGTGAATATAGATGCAAAATATCTAAACACAAAATTTATCAAACTGTATCAATATATTAAAAGGATAATACATCAAGACCCAGTAGGGTTTAACATTAAAAAAAATTCAGTGTGATTCACCAATAAACAAACTAAAAAGAAAAGCCATATGAGCAGCTCAATTAATGCAGAAAAGGCTTTTTTTTTAAAAAAAGTCTAATATTATTTTTAATAAAAACTCTGTGTAAACTAGAAATAGAAGGAAACGTCCTTCTTCAACCAGAAAAAAAGGAGGATTTGTGAAACACCTACAGATAACAATAAACTTAGTAATGAAAGATTGAACATTTTCTCTCTAAGATCAGGAATAAGACAAGGATGTCTACTCTCACTACTCATTGAACATTGTACTAAATTTTCCAGAGTAAGAAGGCAAAGAGGAGGAAAAAAAAGGAGTTGAAGAGAGAGGGAAAAGAAGGAGGGGGAAAAGAAAAGGAAGAAGAGATAGAAGGAAGGCAGGGAGGATGAAAGGAAAGAAAAAGAAGGGAAGGAAAGAAAGAAGGAAGGAAAAAATGACATCCAGATTGGAAAGAAGTAAAACCATAATACTATCTTTATTTGCAGATTCTATGATCATTTGTGCAGAAAATCCAATGGAATCTACAAAAAAGCTACACAAAAAATAAACGAGTTTAGCAAAGTTTTGGCATAGAAAGTCAATATACAAAAATCAATTGCATATTATACCCTAACAGTAGACAATTAAAAATTCAAATGAAAATAAATATATTTCACCATAGTATCAAAAAATATAAAATACTTGGGCATAAATCTCACAAAAATGTAAAAACTTGTATGCTGAAGGCTACAAACCATTGCTAAAAGAAATTAAATAAGACATAAGTAAATGAAGAGCTATATCAGTTTCATGGATTAGAAGAATCAATATTTTTATGATGCCAGTTCGCCCCCAAAATTTGGCAGGCATTTTTGTAGAAACAGACAAACTAATTTTCAAATTCATATGAAAATGCAAAGGATATAGAATAGTGAAAACAATTTGAAAAAAAGGAACACAGTTGGAAGACTAAGACTACCAGATTTTAAGGCTTACTAAAAAGTTATACTAATCTAGACAGTGTAGTACTGGTGTAAAGATAGAGAAATCCATCAATGGCACAGAATAGAAAATCCAAAGATAATCTCATACATATGGAAAAATGGCTTTTGACAGAGGTATAAAGACAAGTCAGTGGGAAAAAGGCTAGTTTCAACAAATGTCGCTAAGCAGAATTGGACATCCATATGCAAAAAAAGACTAACTTGAATCCGTATCTCACATCATATGTAAAAACTAATCTCAAATGCATCATAGACTTAAATTTGAAATTAAAATATAGGAAGAACTCTTAGTGGCCTTGATTTAAGCAAAGATCTCTTAAGTACGTCATTAAAAAAATGAAATTGGACTTCATCAGAATTATAAACCTCTGCCTTTTTTTTTTTTTTTTTTTTTGAGGCAAGGTCTCTCCGTGTCACCAGGCTAGAGTGCAGAGGCATGATCACAGCTCACTGCAGCCTCAACTTCCTGGGCTCAAGCAATCCTCTCACCTGAGCCTCCTGACTAGCTGGAACTACAGGCCCCCACACAACCAGGTCCGGCTAAATTTTTTTGTTTTGTTTTGTTTTGTTTGTTTGTTTGTAGAGATGAGGTTGTGCTATGTTCCCCAGGCTGTCCTGGTCTTTTTAAAAATAAACCTCTGTTCTTTGAAAAACACTGTTCAGAGAATGAAAAGACAAATGACAGAATGAGCAAAAATATTTGCAAATCATGTGTAGGATAAAGGCTTGTATCTACGCTGTGCATACAACTCTCCAGAGTAATGAGTCACAAACAATAATAAGAAAACAAACAACCCAATAAAAAAGGAGCAAATGATTTTAACACTTTAACAAAGAAAGTACATGAATAACAGATAAGCACATAAAATGACATCAACATCATTAGTCATTAAGAAATGAAAAATAGGTTGGGAGCAGTGGTTAATGCCTGTAACCCCAGTGCTTTAGGAGGCTAAGGCAGGAGGACTACTTGAGTTCAGGAGTTCAAGACCAGTCTGGGCAACATAGCAAGACCTTATCTCTACAAAAAATTTAAAAATTAGCCTGTCATGGTGGCACACACCTGTAGTTCGAGCTACTCAGGAGGCTGAGGCAGAAGGATATCTTGAGTTCAGGCGGTCAAGACTATAACAATGAGCTATGATCACATCACTGCACTTCAGACTGACCAGCCTGGATGACAGAGCAAGACCCTGTCTCAAAAACGAAAATAAAACAAAAAATGAATCAAAAATAAAACCACATGAGATAATACTACACACCTACTAGAATGGCTAAAATTCAAAGGATTAGCCTTAGCCTTACCAAATATTGACAAGGATGTAGAGAAACCGGAATCCTCATATACTGCTGTTGGGAAGGTAAAATAGTAAGACCACTTTGGAAAATAGTGTGGCAGTTTCCTAGAATGTGAAACATACACTTACCATATGATCTACCCAAATATATTATTCTATTTACATAAAACTCTAAAAAATGCAAACTAATCTATACTGACAGAAACCAAATTAGTGGTTTCCTGGAAGGAATGTGGGTGTGGAAATATGGGAAGAGAAATTGCAAAGAGTTATGAGGAAACTTTTGGGAGTGATGTGTATATTCACCATCTTAATCCTAGCGTGGGCTGCATGAGTGTAAACATATGCCAAAACTTAGGACATTGTACGCTTCTATTATGTGCAGCTTACTTTGTCAATTACACCTCCAGAAAAAAATGTTAAAGTTGATAAATATTCATTGTAAAATTAATATGAAAGAGATTGTTTAAGATTAAAATTCCCATAAAATAACAATTAATATAGAAATATTAAAATGTCTTTATACAACCTAATAGAAAATTGGTTGAAGAGTTAAACTGAGTGAACTGGCCGGGCACGGTGACTCACACCTGTAATCCCAGCACTTTGGGAGGCCAAGGTGGTGGATCACTTAAGGCCAGGAATTCAAGACCAGCCTAGACAACATGGTGAAACCCCATTTCTACTAAAAATTAAAAAATTAGCCAGGTGTCATGATGTGTGCCTGTAATCCCAGCTACTTGGGAGGCTGAGGCATGAGAATCTCTTGAACCCAGGAGGTAGAGGTTGTAGTGAGCTGAGATCATGCCACCACACTCCAGCCTGGGTGACAGAGAGAGACTCTTGTCTCAAAGAAAAAAAAAAAAAAAGAAAGAGTGAACTCTGTTCACTCTTAATATACTTCTTCAACAAAAAGGGTCAGTGATATGTAATTCAGAACCAAATGTTTATACGTATAAGTGAGAAGTCAAAATGTCTTTAGGGTCCAAATGTCATAGTCTACATTATCCACTGTATCAAACTGTTAGAATAAAAATGGCCTAAACTCAGTTGGGATGATTGAGATAATATTGCATTATTATCCCCTTAGTGAATTTACAATGTAGTTGAAGAAGTAAAACTTGCTTATATTAAATAGTTAAATTGTCTAGAGAGTATGTGGTTCCATCTAAAATAGTATTGGGAAATCAGAGAAGTAAGAGAGTGAAGGAAATCTTTATGAAGGGATTGGAACTTGACCTGAGCCATGAAGGAAGATAGGGCAGGCAAAGCAGAAAGGATATGACACCTCAGGAAGGGACAAAGACAGAAATGAGCATGTAGTATTTTAGGGACAATATGCAGCATGGCTTGTTCAGAACAAAGGGAGAATTTTGGGGAGAACGGGAAATATCTTACACAGGTAGAATGGAACTGAGTTATGGAAGACCTTCAAGTCAGAAAGAGGAAACTAGATTAGATTCATCAATGAAGTTTCTCAAAGAGGATCTGGCATCATTATGCTCAATGGGGTTAAGTAGAGGAAAAGTGGAGTGGGAGAGATTAACTATTGTGGTAGACTAAGGTCGTGGTATTAGAAATGTTTAAGAGACAAATTTAAGACGTATTTTATGGGAGGATTCAACAGGACGTGGAGACAGATGAGACACTTATTTCTCTCACATTGTTAGTTCTATCCCTTATTTCCTTAACATTGCAATCTAGTGTTAATTTAATGTTTATGTCACCTTTCACATCCGTATTAAAGATTAATCATGTAATATCATTTACATAGTCTAAGCCTGTGATATTTTCTATTCTCATTCAGTCATAACGTTTCATGTAATTCTTCCTGATTAATTTATTTAGTATAGAGAATTTAGTTTCATCAATGTTCTGTGTATAATTGTTTTCCATTATAACTTCATTTCATAATCCGATACACTATTCTGATTTTTGTTTTATATAAGATTCATTTTAAAATGATTATATCAATCTATAATTTTAAAAACTTTTTAAAGTATTTCAAACTTAATTCTCAGTGATTCTGTATCATGTCTTAATAATTTATTATTTATTCTGTTCTTGCACGTTCTGAACTAAATATCATCATCAATTGCATTCCATATGGTTTTCTGGACTCTTCCTTTGCAAAATAAACAGACTTCTGGCATGGAAAGCTTCTTTTATGTGGGATTGCTTAGAGGGTATTTGTGCTTCTGTAAAGAAGAAAAAGAGACAGCTGGCTGAGCCTTTCTCCCTCGCTGTGACCCTAACTTGCCTTATTCCCACTGAACAATTTCTTAGAACATGCTAAACCACATGAGTTATTAACCCTCAATAGTCTAAGCAACCAATCTTCAGCAAATAATTACTCTTGCAAGCTGAGTAAAAAAAAAAGCAATTTTTAAAGAGTATTTTCAGAATTAATTCTTTTTCACAAATATCTTATCTGAAATAAGCTTTTGTGATATTGCATCACACTATCCCATTGCCCTCTTTCTACTGCTACCACATCAACTACTTTGACTTCCAAGTCAAAGTAAGCCTTGAATCAAAACAATACAAAACAAGGACAGCAACAAAAGTCTTTCTCAATGGTCTTAAACCCATCTCCTTGCTGCCATCCCCTATGCTACTATCTTTGTTGAGACCCCAGTCATCTCCGTCCTCGACTATTACCACTCTTAACTAGTCCCTCCGCACTGGTTTTGCCTCTGGTTCTTTCCATTCTCCATGCTGCTACCAGAATGAATTATCAAAAATGGTCACTTATCAGCTTCCCTGTTGCCTGTAGGAGAAAGTTCAGCTGCTTTGGTAAGGCATATAGGGTCTTCCAAATTTGGCTCCTGCCTATTTCTGTGGTCTCATCTCTCACCATTCACTTTCTTTGCACTTTATTATCTAGTCTAACCATGCTGAAATACTTACATACCATGCAGCTCCTCCTGACTAAAATGATCTCCCAAACTCTTCCCTCTAGGTAAGTCCTACTCATCTTTCAGGATTCAGTTCAGGCATCACTTCTCCAAAAAGCCTTTCTTCAACTTCTCATCAGTTTGCTTCCCTCCAGTTCACTGTGTTCTCAAAACATCCTGTGCTTAGCTCTATCAGATAAAGTATTACAGTATATGACCATCCTTTTAATTGTCTTGTTTCTTCTCACCTGGACAAAAACTCCTAAAAGGCTGTATCAAATTCATATTTGTGTTCTGGCACACATTTGATACTCAAAAATGTTCGTTCCATGAATAGAGAAACGCAAAGGTGACTACAACATAAGCCTCAGAACCACCACCTCATAATTGGCTTCTGGGTACCACTGGAAAGAGTCTGATGCCAACTCTTTTTGAGGCACACATGTATAAGTGTGACAATTGAAATCATTTAATCCTAATGTCTGCAATAGTGTGATCTTTTTTTCCTCAAAACCACATTCTAAATTCTCCTCTCCCCACATCACAGTTGCAATCATCTCTCTATCCTTGCATTCAACATAAGGCTGCTGTGTTTCAAAGTTTTGTTATTTGCAATCCTGCTTTTTCACTTAATGTGACTGCACCCCCCACTTCCTGATTCCTGGGAGCCTCACACTCTAGCCTTGTGAGCAACAAAATTCCACTCCTTACTTCCCTAAGGCCAAATCCAAGAGAGGTTTTCTAGCTCATAAATTTTTCCTGCTGTTTATAGTAGAAGGCACAGAGCCTGGGTGTCGTAACAGAAAGTGCTAATCTGTACACTGGGTGTATTGAGGCATGTAAAGCCAATTCATAACATTCTATGACACTTTTATGAGCTTAAAAGCATCTTTCCAGGCCTATTCAAATTGTATGCATGTGAAAGAATTGTGTTTATAGCTATTTTTAGAGTTTTAGATCATCCTCCACAAATATGCCAAGGTACCCTCAGTAATCTGTCAGAGATCAAACACATTTTTAAAGAAGCGTGCCAAGGTTCCAACTCTTCCTCGTGTGGCAGGGTTTGGAATAAGGAAGAATGACTACAGAATTCTAATTCTTTTTGTGGGTTAAAAGGATGGACAGCAGGTCTACCAGATTTCTAATAAGAGGCAAAGCAGACTTTTAATCTGCTGATTGCAGAGAGAAGATAAATAGGTGACTGTGAGCAGTAGTTCTTGCACATGGTTGGCTGTAAAATATCTGATGGGCTGTGGGAAAGGGGAACTGGAGTTACTGAGAAGTCTGTGTGCCACCTTTGGTGGGAATACTACATATTGCTACCCCTCTCCAGATAAACTTTCATCTACTGTCATCTCATCCCATTCACACATCCCATTCAATTCTGTTGCACATTAAAGCTTGAGAACTAATGATTTAGGAAGTACATGACGACATCCTTCAAATATTTGGAAGTGTTCTTATATGGAGAAATGAAAATATTAGTTTTGTGTTGCTCAAGAAGACAGAACTTGGATGAAAGAAAGAAGGTAGAGGAGTGGATTAAAGTTATCACAGAAGAGTGTCTTGCTTCTGTTTTGCTTGCATTATTTGTGAGTTTTGGGTCATCCATTCCTGAAACTCATTCCTGCCCTAAAAGGTTTCAGTTAACACACAATCACAGAGTAAATAATGTGACCAAGTCTACTAAAAATTGTTAAGATAATTGTGGATAGTTTTAGTAGAACATAAATCAGGTTAAATGTGATCATATCCTAAGTCCACTTCTAATTAGTCAAAATACACCTGAATATTTGGTTTCCTTGTGGGGACTACACCTAAAGAGAATAGATACAAATATCCAGTGACTTTGAGGATTAAATTTTATAAGTACTGTTTATTGAAAAATTTTACAAGTATTTTTACCTAAGCAGTGTTTTGTGACAAGTAGTCTGTGGACTATCTGCATAAAAATGATCTAGAGTGTTTTTTAAAATTTTGTATTTGCTGGGCACAATGGCTCACGCCTGTAATCCCATCACTTTGGGAGACTGAGGTGGGCAGCTTGCTTAAGCTCAGGCATCTAAGACCAGCCTGGACAACATGGCGAATCCCCATCTCTACAAAAAAAATACAAAAATTAGCTGTGCTTGGTGATGCACGCCTGTAGTCCCAGCTCCTCAGGAGGCTAAGGTGGGAGTGAAGCAAGATATTTCCCTGACCCCTTCATGGGCCTCGTGACAGGGTGCCTCGCTTACTCAGCCCGCAGCACTCCACCACTTGCAGGAGGGAGCATGCAGATGAGTGGGTGCAGGAGCCAGCGTGAGTGCTTGCAGGACCTATTGGCAGCATCTAGTAGGGTGACTATGACCCCTAAAGCCCCAGAGGGAGTGTTACAGTCAGCGCTCTTTTAGCTCTGCCATCTGTGGACAGCTTAAGTGTTAATAGCTCAGTGGGCCCTCTTGTATCTACACTCGTGGCTCTGAGCTCTTGTCCAGCATCCAGGAAAAATGAAGTCACACGAACAAACTGAATATGATAAATGGGGGAGATTTTATTGCTGATACAAGTGGCTTTCAGTGGGATGGGGAGTTGAAAAGGGGATGGGGCAGGAAAGCAATCCTCCCCTGAAGTCCAGCTATCCCCTGTCATACTCCTCTTCAAAGTTATGCTGTCAAGCTCTATCTCTGAAGTCAAACTGCTTCTCTCCAACGTCCAACCATAGTCTCTGATGTCCAGCTGCTTCTCCTCTCTCTGTCAGCTGAACCTGAGGTTTTTAGGGGCACAGGATTGGGGGCAGGATGGGCCATGGATGGTTTTGGAAAAGACAATATTCGAGAGGGAAAACAGGGACATATATTCTCACTCTGGGCTGCGGTATCAGGCTTTGCAGCTTGAGGGTGGGGCCCTCGCTAGGGACCTGCCCTCTTCTGGGCTGCAGTATCAGGCTTTGCAGCTTGAGGGTGGGGCCCTCGCTAGGGACCTGCCCTCTTCTGCCCAGAATTTCACTGCCTCCTGTCTCTATCAAGAGGATTGCTGGAGCCCGGGAGTTTGAGGCTGCAGTAAGCTGTGTTCACACCACTGCACTCCAGCCTGGGTGACAAAGCAAGACTCTATCTCAAAAAAAAAAAAAAAAAAAAAAAGTGTTTTCATAGGATTCATACCAGAACTATTGAATGCGAGTCTTGGAAGATGGGACCAGGAAATCTTCATATTTAACCTGCTCCCTAGGCAATTCCATTGCAAATGAAAGCTTGAAGATTAATGGTTTGGGAAGCACATGACAACACCTTTCAAATACTTGGACGTGTTCTTACATGTAAAATGGAAAAGATTCGTTTTGTGTTGCTCAAAAAAACAGAACATAGATAAAAGAAAGAAGGCAGAGGAATGGATGAAAGTTATAACAGGAAAACGTTCAAGTATGAGAAAGACAAAAAAATAGATATAGCCATCAATGGGATTAACTGTCTTGCAAAATAATGCGTCCTTAAAAGTATTCACATAGAGAGGATAGAGAGCTCTGTTTAAGGGATGAGGTAATAGGGATTTTAGCATTGAGTGGGAGACTGAACAAAGGGACTTCTCTAGTCCCTTCAAGCTAATGCGTTTGATTGATTGATTTATACCAAAAGTTTCACATTAGTCAGATTATGCCATGGCTTCTGAAGTTGATAATCCTTGTCTCTTCACTTTTTCCCTTAATTAGAATACATTTGTAAGCAACTACTTTGTACTGTACACTGTGCTAAGTTGCAGGAATACAATGGTCAGCAGGCAACAGTGTTGCTGCCTTCATGAAATTTATAGCATAATGAGGGAAACAGGTAACGTACAAGGTTACAGTGCTACGTGCTGTGGTGAAGGAACTAAAAGATGTGAAGGGAAAATAGAGAAGGGATACCTTATCAGACTTGGGAGTCAGGAAAAGCTTTCTGGAGAACTAAGGGATTACCAGGAGCTATTGAGGTAAAGAGAGGGAGGAGCCCGTGCAAAGGCTAGGAGGAAAGGTATAGGATGCCCATTCAAACAAATGAAAGTGGTTTGAATGACTTAAAACAGAAGTGCCAGGAGACATAAAATAAGACCAAAATGGTACATATGGTCAAAATCTCTCTGAGCCTTGGATTTTATCCCAAGGGCAATGTGGAGTTACTGAAGGATTTTAAGAAAGGAAATAGGCCAGGCACAGTGACTCATGCCTTTAATGCCAGCACTTCGGGAGGCCGAGGCGGGCGAAACACCTGAGGTCAGGGATTCGAGACCAGCCTGGCCAATGTGGTGAAACCCCGTCTCTACTAAAAACACAAAAATTAGCTGGGTGTGGTGTCGGGCACCCGTAATCCCAGCTACTTGGGAGGCTGAGGCAGTAGAATCGCTTGAACCCAAGAGACAGAGGTTGCAGTGAGTGGAGATCATGCCATTGTACTCCAGCCTAGGCGAGAGAGCAAGACTCCATCTCAAAAAAAAAAAAAAAAAAGAAAAGAAAAGAAAAGAAAGGAAATAAATTATAAATTGACCAAATTTTCAGTATACAAACACCATTCTTCAGTGAGGAGAAAGTATTGGAGAGGAGGAAAGACTAGAGGGCCAAAGACAGATACAAAAGGTTTCTTTCAGTAGTCCAGAAGAAAGACAGTATTGCTAAGATGAGTGAAAGGGTATTGGAGATGGTGAGAAGCAAATTATTTGATAAATATTTAGAAGCTATTATTGATGGGACTTGGTGATAGATTGAATGTAAAGGCTTAAGGGAGACAGGAGTCAAGAATGACTCAGGTTTATGGCTTGAGCAGCCGGCCGAATAGTGGCACCACTGAGAGAGTGAACCAGGAGTAGGAGGTTTTATGCAGGGAAAATGGTTGTGATGAGTTAGATTTTGAACATGGAGAATTTGAGCAGCCTATAAGACATCCAGATTCTTCCTAGGCAATAGACAGCTGGGTATGTAAAGCAAGAGCGGGATCTGAGCCAGAGATGTAAGTTTTAGAGTCATCAACTTTTGGAACCACGTGAGTGGATAGGTTCACCCAGGGAAAATGTACTAACTGAGAGGGAAGTCTAGGACAAATCTCTCTGAAAACGATTAAGTAAGCTACCAGATAAGGAAGAAGAGAACACTGAGAATATTCAGGTTTTTTTTTTTTTTTTTTTTACTAATTCATTTGTATTGTTATATCTCTTTCTGTGAGTTACTGAACTCTAATGATATGGTATACATTAGAATGCACTCTTTGTCCCATTTGACTAGTTGCTTTTCTGATAACTTTCTTCACTCACATAACAATCTCTTGCTCTGACTTTCAGCAGCAGTGTTCTGGAATCCTACCTGTTTATCTAGTGCCTGAGTGTAAGGCCTGGAACTAATGAGGGCCCACAAATGGTGGCTCTTTCTTATCATGATGTCTTGTTGCTCTTGGTTCTGATGTACCACTTTATCTCTCAACTGTAATGTAGTTTTCAGTCCTGGATGGACACCACTGACCCTGGGTTTTCTCCTCCTTTGCATAATGAAATTGCCATTTGCCTCAACGCTTGGTAATGGTTGCAACATTCCTTGTATTTCTAACTCTCTGATTCTGGTTTCATTCAAATCCAGAAGATTAATATAACATTATTTTAAAAATTCTGAAGTTAGACCAGGCATGGTGGCTCATGCCTATTATCCCAGTACTTTGGGAGGCCGAGGTGGGAGGATTGGTTTAACCCAGGAGTTCTAAACCCTCCTGGGAAACATGAGACTCTATCTCTACAAAAATAAAAATTAAAAAAAAAAACAGCTGGGCATAGTGTTGCACACTTGTAGTCCTAGCTACTCAGGAGGCTGAGGTGGGAGGATCACTTGAGCCCAGGAGTTCAAGCCTGCAGCGAACTATGATTATGCCACTGCACTTTGGTCTGGGTGATCCTGTCGTTAAAAATAAAAATTCTAAAATTATATTGATATTAAATACTGAAAATGTATAATTCAGGATATTAGGAAAGAAATACATAGTTTACAACCTTCATAATAGTAAGTCTTTGAAATTTAAGTTGTAATTAAAAAGAAAAGGAAGGTGAAGCAATAAAAAACCAGAACACATTTTAATGCATTTTAAGTGTTCTCATCACCAGAAAATATTAAGTACATGAGGTAATAGATATGTTAATGAGCTTGATTTAGCCATTCTACAGGGTATACATATATCAAAACATCATGTTATATACCATAAATATTTGCACTTCTATTTATCAATTATACAAACTTCTTAAAAATTCAACAACTAAAAAAAAACAAGGAAGCATACTACAAAATTTAGTAAAAGGAAAGAAATCCTGTTAACTAATATTAAAACTGATGGAGTACAAGTTTGGATTCAGTTTCTATTATACATTAGATATGCTCAAATCCTTAGAGACCAAAAGCAGAGGATTTGGAAATTATGATAATGTGAAGTAAATGAGGGAAAGATGAATTTGGTGAATTGTTTTGTTATCCCTGAGGCAGTGAATAAGTCTGTTTACCAGCTGTTCGCCTATTTTCCTAATGCATCTGTTGGGCATTCGCTGTAGAGATGAAAACAAATAATAGTTTTGCCAATACAGGTGAAATTCTAAATAAGTGGCCTAAATAAAAGTAATTAATATGGGAAGAGAATGAATAATGTTATATAACACTTTGCTGAATTATGTATATTTAATGATTTAGTCTCTAAAAAAGAGACATAGAGCAGTTCATGAAAAGAGGCCTTAAATTTGTGCAGGCCTAATACTAATAAAACTGTTAATTTGACCAAAGGTAAAAATAATTTAAATAACTAGAATCAGAAAAAGACATAAATGTTTGACAGTACATTGGTTAGCTCAACGTCATAGATCAGCTTTAGAATACTATTGCAGATGCAAAATTATAATACTGAATATAAATTTATGTAAATATTTGAGAAATATTTGATAATATGTAAGAATATCTAATTATATAATTATGTGTATTATATAATAAGTAAAGAACTAGTCCTATTCTTTTTGGCCTCTGCTTAAAACTTAATTCATTCCATAACCTTTAATTTAAACAGATTTTAAAAGATAAAATACATGTTATGGTAAAAATAATAGCACAATTATATTAGCCTAATAAATCAAACCTCTTCATAGGAGAATAGGTTTCATCGGTCTATCAACTGGATTACATAATGAATCCCTATCAAAGAAGATCCTCCCAAGAACATAAATAGATTTTAAATTCATTGTTTTAAAGTATGTATAGTAACGACCACAAAGTACAAGAAGAATGCATGAAGGATCACACTT
This sequence comes from Mandrillus leucophaeus, assembly GCF_000951045.1. Lineage (NCBI taxonomy): Eukaryota > Metazoa > Chordata > Mammalia > Primates > Cercopithecidae > Mandrillus > Mandrillus leucophaeus. Next base: position 684,145 of record NW_012098799.1, read on the forward strand.
ACCAAATGAAAGGGTGTAGGCAGAAATAAGTCTTTCTCTCCAAGATTTAATATGTCTTCCTGAGAAGGAGAAAAACTAAGCAAATCTCCTTTTTCCTTATCTGCCAGTTCAATCTTAAATATAGGCCTTTTTGTCAAGACTAACTAACATCTAGGAATCTACGTGTCTGCACTATAAGGTCTTTAACAAAGATGACATACCAACTGAGGCAGAGTGTAGAAGAGAATGAAACAAAAATATGTAGCTGAAATGCTGCCAGAAAATCTCTGACAAATTAAGGCTAAATCCTATTTATCTGTAACAGAACCAGTTCTGGAAGTCTGCAGATACCTGAAATATATTAAAAGAACCATGTTCTTCTAGCCATCTGATTTGGCAATGCAGTGCCTCCTAGTGTCCATGGTAACGCCCATAGAGTGGTTTAGAGATTCACCATTAAAAGGCTTGCACATTGAAATATAATGGTGGGTCAGCCACAGTACTTAGGTAATGTTCAGTTTCTGAACTCCAAAGCAAGCTTAAACCATTGTACATCTTTAGAAACATATTGTCAGAGGAACATATGGAACTAGTGAGGGTCCACAAATAGTGGCTGTCTTTATTATCATGAAGCCTTTTGTGTGTGTGTGTGTGTATATGTATATATATATGCCCAAATTTTACTTTAATCTGCAGCAATATAAATTGTCTATTATTACAAAGTATAGCTAGTGGTTAAGGGGTAGAAAAAGTAAAAACATGAAAGCATTTAAAAACCTGCAATGGTCTCACAAAATATCAGTATATATAATGTTATCATAAAATTGTAAATTTTTTAAAAATGAGAATTTCTATTCATGTCCTCAAATGGCCATTTTTGTTTTTTGTTCTTTATTTTAAAGGAATGTAACGTGGTCATATTTTTAACTGCAAAACTGCTAACGTTTTTTGGTTATCCTTTAAGCAGTAAGAAGATAATTAAATTGAAGTAAGACAAGATTGAATTTAGTGGGTTGAAACTAAAGAAATGTGTCATGGTTCCTGCTTATAATCCTTCCTTGGCAGGTTTTGTATGATAATTTGAGAAATTGGTTAAATGCAGGAAAATACCTCATAGGTTCATTGATCACTTAAAAGCAACTGACCTTTACTCGGCCTTTAATCAGTGAGTGAATTCAGTGAGATGTGACTAATCCCAGAGGAACAGCTTTTGAATATACCTTACTGTGGGTAAGAGCTGGCAGAAACTCAGAATCCATTTAGCTAAAATTAAGAATATGAAAGTCTTAATCCTTTAGTAGTTTAAATGCGTTATATACATTTTAAAAGAATAGATGTCTCCATGTGAATTTTATCAGTCAACAGAACTGAAGGCTCGAAATACAATACACCCCCAGAATTGTTAGATGAGGTCAAGAAATGTTACGGTCTGAACTGGAAATTTAAACGAATCAACACCAAATGGATAAAATTAACCACCTGGGCAAATATTCGCAGAAAAATAGCCCATGTAAGAGATGATCTCTGAGCATGTTGCCAGTTTGACTAGGGGTTCTTTAAGTCAGAACCACCTCCTTTAAAAGAAAATGTTGATTTTAAACATAATAATGGCCTATAATCAGTCTATCGTGAGGAAGAATTGAAATGGGAAGAAAGTTTTGATGATTGACAGAGCAATACATTAAAATAAGGGATTCAGAGTAAAATAATTTGTCCATTTCTCCAGTACCATGCAAGAAAGAAGACTCCATTCTTGGCAACACCATCCCTATAGAGGCAATGGATGCAATTGATTATCATAGTTGGATTACAGAAGCCCATTGAGATAATTCAGTTCTTCGTGCTATCTCTAAAGGAGACTTTTATCTGTCAGTAATGTTTTTCATTGTGAACATTGCCTCACAAGTCTCTGATGGGTAGACTGTATGCATTGTAACTCCCTCCCCCACACATATAAACACTCTGTAAGACACAACCTAAGCAGTTAGCGAGGCTCTTTCTGTGCTATCTTATGTAAAATATGGATATACTTGAGCTGCTCCTCTGCCATAGAGAATAGACGTGTATAGTTCCATTCAACGAAAATGTTCCTGATCAACAAAAGGATCTTATGTTTTATGTAAAATTAGGTGTATCCTGCTTTTAGAAAACTCAATAACATATATAAACAATGACACCAAAAACAGAAATTAGAGAATGGGTAAATCATTTATTTTAAAAGTCCTTTTCTTATGGTTTCACTATGTGTTTCTCTTAAATAAGAAATTACTCTGATAGGTTTCTAATATGAATCAGTTTCAACTTTTTACACATGTTCCTGATATATACTGTACCTAAAGTGAGAAATAACTTGAAAATATGTAGAACATTTGACAATCTTAATATCTCTATTTTTCTCACATTCTACATCTATTTGTACTCCTTCAAAATTTATTCCAAATCTAACCACTTGCCATTATCCTGTTCCAAACTACCATCATCTCTCACCTGGACTCTTGTAATAGCACACACAATTGATCTATTTCCTGCTCCCACTCTCGCCCCCTACAGTCTGTTCTCAATACAGCAGCCAGAATGACTTGTTTACAACAGAAGTCAAATTATTTCATTCCTCTGTTCAAAACCCTACAATAGTTTCTCATCACAATCGCATAAAAAGCCAAAAACTGTATGATGGCTCCTTCATAGCTGTAAGAAATGTTCTCCTTTCCCTCTTACTACTCTGACCTCATGTCCCTCTACTTTCTCGTCTCTCCCACTCTACTCAGGCTACTTTAACCTGTCCCCCTAACACGCCAGCCACTCATCCAACCTCAGGGTCTTTGCATGTAGCTATTACTTTTCCTGTGAAACTCTTCCACCAGATTTTTCCATAGCTGACACCCTCATCTCCTTCAGGACTTTGCTCAAGTGACACTTAGCATCAAGGTCTTTCCTGACCCTGCTATTTAATATTACAACTTTCCCACACACACAACTTCTTATCCTCCTTTATGGTTTTTTTTTTCTCCACAGCACTTATCATTATCTAATATCCTATTTATGTTACTTACGAGTTTATAGTCCATCTCCCATCACTGCTCCATAAGGGCAGGTATTTTTGTGTTCTTTGGTCACCACTGTATCCACACAACCTAGGACACTATCTGGCTCAACAGGTATTTGTTGAATGAATGAGTGAAGCACATGAGATGATGCTTCCAGCTGAGAGCATTCCTTCTACATGTGCTATATATGTTAGTATGCTAAATAGTTCACTATGTGTTAATATGGAGATAACATTCTCTAGGTTCTTCTTTCAAAGCTCTATCACTAGACATTATTCTTAAGCATATTCTGCCAGTGATTTATTTCTCATTCCTAAGTGTCCACACTCAGAAAGCCTGCTCTCTATTGCTTCTGCATTGCAGAGCAGTGGTAAGGGCTGAGAGCCAAATTTATGTTCATGGAGAGCAGTTCTACCACTGAATTTTATTTTCACTTTTCACTGAAAAACTTGGTCTACACATAATGACTGTGTCTGTGTATAAACGATAGATATTTTCCTTTGAACACAAAATGTTTAAATGAACATTTAAGTAATGTATATTTCAAATTGACCATATGATTCACAAAGAGGAGTCAAACTCACATAGAGTTAAATATACTCCTCATTCTCTCACCCAAAGCTAACGAAAGTAGCTGTAAACAATCCTCTAAAAACAAGTCTTTAGAGGAAAAGGGGAAGCCTATAGGAAACCTTTCCAGGTGAGTGGAGTTAGTAACCAGTTTGCTATGCTCAAGTAACAATATACTTGTTTATTAGCTAGTATAGATAGTATAATTTAAACTATGTGCATAAATGGCATTGTACATGCTATAACAGAATTATTAGTCACAAAACTAAAGCAGTAACAACATCTAAAAAACAAGTATTGGTTCCTAGCAAAACCAAAGAATAGATCCAAGGGAGTTTAAATCCAAAAGCTAAAGGTGAAGGCATTTATTTGTTATCTTTTAAAGGTGTTTCAGTTCATTTACTTTTACTTGTTTCTGTGTTCTGAAATATGAAAAGCAGCAGATGCTACATCTTTTTTAAAGCATCAGTTTAGTATGTAAGGCTGCAATTATGGCAAACTCTTTTTGTATTAAAAAATCAGAACAAATGGTGAATGAAACTTAACAAAACCACTTGAGCATGAATTAATACTTTCAGTGGGATACTTAAGGAAAGAAAAAAGAAAATTATTATTATTATTATATGGTACTTTGTATACTTTTGGAGAAACCACAAAATTTTCCCTCCTATCCTTTGCAGAAGGTTATTAACAAAGAGCTCATATATTCCTAAGAAAATCTCAGATTTGCTGTGTATGCCTAAATATACAGCTGGTAATTCTTCACCAAGCTTGTGAAAGTAGATAATTTATCTGAATATCTGAATGTAGAAGTACAATGGACAGGATTCAGCTGAAAAAAGGAAGCAGTCACATTAATAAAGAGTGTAGCTCTCCTGCCGAATGTATCTTTTTACCCAATACACATAGGATATTTGATATAACAAATATGGAAAAATATGGTGGAACTGAACAATATGTTTCCTATTTTTTAAATGTATATTTATTTGAATTTAATAGAAATGGGATTGTTTGAATACCATGTCTGGAACATGACTTTCCGGATAGGTACTACATTTTGAATTTTGAACAAAATGTTCAGGTAACAGGATGTCTTGACCAAATAGATTTTCTGATTAAATGTAGGCTGAGCTAAATTCAGTTTTCTGCAAATTTTTGTTAAATAAAAATATTCTAAAGGATATTGTTCTTTGTTGAATTAGTTTCCGCATCAAAACTTAAAACGTTTTTTATGTTTGAACATGTGATACACTTTAGAATCATCATGTTGAACGACAATCACTTTTCAGTAGTCTAAATATAGAAGGTGAAAGAATTTGTGATTGCTTGAGGTGTCAACAAATAGAAAAAAAATCTCTGACAACAGGTTTATTGTGATGTTTCACTGTCTTTTCCAAGTGGAAGATAGCAAAATACCCCGATTTACTGATTGGAAGTTATATTTAAGTGGATAATTGGACTGTAAGATTTCCCACATATAAAGAAAATGAATTGAATGAAAGGAATTCGAATATTTCACAGTTAGGCATTTTAATCTTTTTTTTTCCCCCTCAATTTCCAAATTCAGGTTTGTGAATTTTCTGCATACAGCTAAAACGGAAGCTATGTGCCCGGCCCCAGCTCTGCAGCTCTGGATGTTGGTGCAAGTCAGGCTACATGCTGAGGGCTAAAAAATTTACCAGCTGTGTATCAGAGTGTATAAGCACAGGAGGATCTGCCACAAACTGTTCCTATTCATTGAATGGGAAAGATAAGGAACCAAAAAAGAAAGAAAGAAAGAAAGAAAGAAAGAAAGAAAGAAAGAAAGAAAGAAAGAAAGAAAGAAAGAAAGAAAGAAGGAAGGAAAGAAAGAAGGAAGGAAAGAGGGAAAGAGGGAAAGAGGGAAAGAGGGAAAGAAGGAAAGAAGGAAAGAAGGAAAGAAGGAAAGAAGGAAAGAAGGAAAGAAGGAAAGAGAAAGAGGGAAATTCATTTTTTTTTTCTGGACTCTACTCTTTAGGAAGGACCTCAATTACATCTCTCCTCTCTGTCTGAGCTTAAGTAATGGAACCCATGAAGCTGGCAACTCTAATGAGAAAAAAAAAAAAAGGTTTGGGGGTAGAGGGAAGGAGTGAAGTCACCTTATCCAATGTAGTGGAAAGAGAAAAAGAAGCAAAGACAATAGCTGTAGACAGAGGAGAATATGTGAAACATGTTTCTCCTGAAAAACCTTACCATGACTCCGTGATGATTCATGAATTGATTTAATAAATATAGAAATGCATATTTTAATGTGATAGAAAAAATACAAGGAATAAAAAAGGAGCAAGTTTAGGTCATTACTTGCCCAACTTCATGTTTTTTGATGCATTTATTTTTTACCTCCCATTTATTTGAAGGTAGGTAGTTCAAAATGGTATCAAAATTTTCACCCTGAAGTCAAACTTCTTAGCTAAACTTTCTAAATTTTAAGACGCTCTAGGTATGTTTTGACAATTAAAAAATTAAAATATCCCATTACCACCTTTTTCTCCTAAGATTTCCTTGATGGACAATGTAATATGACTCAGAAAATCAGTTTTTTAGTCCTGTTCCTCCAATTCCTAGTTGAGTGTCATGAGGAAAATAACAGACTTCTCAAGAGCTAAGTTTTCTTTGTGCCTAAAATGACAGGGATGGACTGGACCACCCTCAAGGCTCTTTTTCCGTTGTGAAATTCTGTACCATTTTAGAATTATTATTCCTGTTTTTAAGTTGGGCCTGCTTGATACAGAACAAAAGAGGGCACTGGAAGAATATGAGTTAGAAAGCCAAAGCCAATTTAGGCCAGGGGAAAAACATGTAGGCTTGAATTATCCAAATGTACACAAATTAAGAGATACAATTTCTGAAATTTCCCTTCATTTTGTAGTGTACAATTGTACTATTTTGTAATGCAGTTAATAATATTCAGAATGTCACCATTTAGAGGAAGATTAATTTAAAATCTTTTACCTACAGATTTAAAAGCACAAAACACCATTAAAAATACTCAGAAAGCAAATGTGATGTTAATTGGTAGCACCATTGAAGGCAGAATTGTTTTTCCAGGATCCCAGCAAGATAGCATTTTCAAAGTTATGCAAGCCTAGGATGTTTCATACTTTTCAGTTGTGATATCTAGTTATTACAATAGGATGTATTTTTTCAGTGCCTCAGTTATTATATCTAACATGTTTTTTGTGACTTGAATTCCAGGTTTAAAACTAAATGTTCCTTTGTCATCATGAAAATGGATAATGCCAAAAGGAATAAATTTAATAAATAGTTTTCTCTGACATCAGATTTCAGATAATAAAAGTAACACATCTTATTGAAAATAATAATAAACTAAATTGTTTTCAAGACTTTATGAATTTTGTCTTTTTAAAAATAGACAAAAGTAACATAGGTATCTCATTGGAGGGTATTATCTAAAAATTAAATATTAAAATCTGTTGTTTTCAATATAAATGGTATTACATAAAAGAAAATATAGGCCGGGCGCGGTGGCTCAAGCCTGTAATCCCAGCACTTTGGGAGGCCGAGACGGGGGGATCACGAGGTCAGGAGATCGAGACCATCCTGGCTAACACGGTGAAACCCCGTCTCTACTAAAAAACACAAAACACTAACCGGGCGTGGTGGCGGGCGCCTGTAGTCCCAGCTACTCGGGAGGCTGAGGCAGGAGAATGGCGTAAACCTGGGAGGCGGAGCTTGCAATGAGCTGAGATCCGGCCGCTGCACTCCAGTCTGGGTAACAGAGCGAGACTCCGTCTCAAAAAAAAAAAAAAAAAAGAAAATATAGCATCACTTCTCAAGCCTTATGTTTGCTATTCTGCACACAGGATATGCCATTATGTCGATTTATGAAAATTATCTTAGTGAGCCGAAAAATGACATTATGCATATTGATCAAGAAAATTATATTTCAGAAATAGTACTAGTCTCAAGTGTGTTAAACCTCAATGTTATAACTAATATACAAAGACGCCATTTGGGTTTTTGGGTTTTTTTTTTACTTTTTTATTTTTAATTTTTGTGGATACATGTGATGTTTTGATACAGGCATGCAATGTGAAATAATCATATCATAGAGAATGGGGTATTCATTCCCTCAAGCATTTATCCTCTGTGTAAAGGTGCAATTTTATAAACTTGCTTTTGTAAATTAATATTTATAACTTTATTTTCCTCAATAACATCTTAATGCCTTGTATATTTATTTGCAAGAAGAATCTTTATTTTTCTAACCTTGTTTCAAATTTTCAATAATGGAAAATATTCATGTGGAAATTAGGCATATTTTTATAAAATCCCTAAGAATAAATAAAATTATTAAGTAATGCTCAGTAGGGAAATAATATTTGTTGTATTTTTAATATGTTACTGTAAGGGTGTAGTTTTGTTGTACAACAACGTGAATATGCACAGCACTGCTGAACTGTACACTTAAAAATAGTTAAGGTGGTACATTAAGATGGTAAGTTTTACGTTATATGTTTTACCACAATTTTTAAAATAAATAAAAATAAAGGGGGTTACATTTCTAAATCAATCAATGCTTTCACAATGTTCTCTTGGTATTAAATGAAGTATGGGATAATCTCTCAAATACTATTTTTTTCTCTACAAAGGATATGGCATTATGTCAATCTTTAAACAATTATCCTAGCTAGGGAAAAAAAAAAGCATTGCACATTTAACTTTGTGTATGTATAACCCTTTGAAAACATGGAAACAAAGAAGGTAATGTTGCCCTTTTAGGAGGTAAACTAGCCAAAATTGAGAAAGATCTAGTGATCTGTTAGGGAGACAGCTTTGATTTTGAATTTGGATATTGTATAAAGTCTATGTAATAAAGGTGAAGGTTAGTTTAAATTCAAACAGTTTCTGATGTGCATCAGAAAAATCACAGACTTTCCATCAAAATCTTCTTGCCACTTTATACATATTTATGTGAGAAGGGGATCCTGAAAGACATAGATAAGGAATAGGAAATATAATGTAGTTTCCATCATGTTATAGGCAAATGCGTATGAGAGGACTTCCAGTCATATGATAGACCAAAGACTAATATCCATAAGATTCAGAGAGCTCCTTAAGTCAAGGAAATATAAATATCCCAGTTGAAAAACAGGTGTAGCATGTAAAATATATTTTGCAAAAGGAGAAACAGCAAATAGCCAGTAGACATGAAATAAAAAAATCAGCCTCCACTGGGCAGGGTGGCTCACGCCTGTAGTTTTGGCACTTTGAGAGGCTGAGGCAAGAGGATTACTTGAGCCCAGGAGTACGAGATCAGCCTGGGAAACATAATGAGACCTCATCACTAGAAAAGATTTTTAAAATTAACCAAGCATGGCGGCTGATACAGTTTGGGTGTTGTTGTTGCCTTTAAATTCCATGTGGAAATATAATGCCCAATGTTGGAAGTAGAGCCTGATGGGAGGTGTTTGGGTCATGAGGGAGGATCCCTCATAGCTTGATGCTGTCTTCGCAAAAGCAAACGAGTTCTCACGAGATCTGGTTGTTTGAAAGTGTGTGGCACCTACCCACCCTCTTGCTCCTGCTCTCACCATGTGACACCCTGCTCTAAAAAAATGAAAAATCAGTAATGTAGTCAGGTGTCATGGCATGTGTCTGTAGTACCAGCTATTCAAGAGGCTTAGATGGGAGGATAACTTGAGCCCAGGAGTTGAAAGCTGCAGTAAGCTATGATCATGCCACTGCACTCCAGCCTGGGCAACAGAACAAGACCCCATCTCTAAAAAATAAAAATAAAAAATAGAAATTAAACAGGTATGTTGATATATAATTTACATACTGTACAGATCACCTACTTGAAGTAGACACTATAACCATTATTGAAAGTCTCCAACTATTATGGTTGAATTTTCTCTTTCTCCCTTCAATTCAGTTAGTTTTTGTTTCACGTATTTGGGCTCTGTTGTTATGTGCATATATGCTTGTGATTGTTTTTCTACACCTTTATACCATAAGAGAGAATTTTTATTCTGCTCTCTGATTCAACAGCACATTGATCACTAGTGTATTATATGACTTTTCACAATTCTCTGTTATTTTATGATTTTGTATTTGTTACTCTCCCTACTACTGCATCTCAGTTGTCTCTGCACTACAGAACCTAGTGTGATCTGAGAGACCAAAATAGACACCCCTTTGTCAACTAGGATGAACCCCAAGATTAAGGAAACAAAGTTATTGGTCGAAAGTTCAGGGTCTGGTTGGAATGGCAAATTTCTAAATTCCTACAGCTACACTCCCAAACAATGGGAGCTATCAGCTATAACTCTGATTGGACAGAAGACCAACCATACAAACATATTTTGTTCTGATAAGCTAACGGAAACCTTAGGCCAGTTTCATCCATCTTATAGAGGCTGCACACAAACTGCTTTTGTGTCCTAGAGTTCACCTTTTCATGTAAAGAAAGCCCTGCCCCAAAGTGAATGTGGGATGTATGTTTACTCAATCCACATGTACTTGGCTAACCCTTATAAATATGTAAAGCTTTTCCTCCAAACCTGCTAAATATGTATGATATCCTGAATATATATGAGGCTCCGCAAGGCATAAAATCCAACCAGTCCTTCCCCTCTTCAAAAAGTGAGCACCTTCAGTCCAGGCTGGGGATGTTCTTTCTGGCTTGCAAACCAGTATTGCCAATGAAGCTCTCCTTTCTACTATTTAGCCATCCTGGCAGTCTTTTGGATGACACTAGTAAATTACGAAGGAGAAAATAGGTAGCAACCCATGTTGTGAAATGACTGAATTAATGCCATTGTTATGTATTAGCCTCAAAGATATTATTGCCATGCTTAGCATTTGAGTTCAATATTCTGATATCCTACTGTCTTAGTCTATTTTTTGTTGCTGTAATAGAATACCTGAGGCTGGGTAATTTATAAAGAAGAGAAATGTATTTAGTCCCTGGTTCTGCAGACTGTACAAGAAGCATGGCTCTGGCATCTGCTCAGCTTCTAGTGAGGGCTTCTGTGCTGCATGAAAACATGGTGGTGAAGGTCAAAGGGGAGTCAGGCACATGTGAAAAGAGGGAAACCTGAGGGGCATCCTAGCTTTATAACAACCAACTCTGCATGTACTAATCCATTCCATGAGAACAAATTCAGTCTGAAGAGAGTGAGAACTCAAGAATAGCACCCAAGCCACTCATGAGGCATCCACCCCATTGCCTTAACACCTCCCACTAGGCCCTACCTCCCAACACTGCCACATTGGTAATCAAATTTTGACATAAACTTTGGTGAGGACAAACAAACCACAGCCAAATCGGAGCACCAACTTTCTCAAAGGCAACTTTAAAAATGCAGCCAACACTTGAAAATGTCAAGTAGAGGCCCGGCAAGGTGGCTCACACCTGTAATCTCAGCACTTTGGGAGACCGAGGCAAGCAGATCACCTGAGCTCAGGAGTTCGAGACCAGCCTGGCCAACATGACAAAAACCCATCTCTCCTGAAAATACAAAAATTTGCCAAGTGCGGTAGCAAGACTCTGTCTCAGAAACAAATAAACAAACAAAAAATACAAAAATTAGCTGGGCATGGTAGTGTGCACCTGTAATCTCAGCTACTTGGAAGGAGGAGACAGGAGAATCACTTGAACCCAGGAGGTGGAAGTTGCAGTGAGCTGAGATCGCACCACTGCACTCCAGCCTGCACAACAACAACAACAACAACAAAAGGAAATGTCAAGTAGAATTTGGATAAAACTTCCCCCAAAATTTCCTTCATACATTTCGGCATATCCCATATGTAATTCATTTGTGTGAGAAAATTAGCATAGTTACAAAGGGAGAGTTCTGCTCCCTTCTAACATCTTCTTGTATATATTTACAACACTTTGACATAATGATTTCATTTCTCTTGGTATTTTTAAAACATTTCATTTATTTTATTCATTGATAAGCAAAAATTGTATATATTCATGGCGTGCAACATGATGTTTTCGGTTTTTTTTTTTTTTTTTTTTTTTTTTTTTGCTCAGGATCATTTGCTTCCAGTTATGTTTGGGTTTTTTTTATATATATATATTTTTTGTTTTTTAAAACAATATTTTTTATTTATGCATAATAGATGGACAAAGTTTTAGAGTGCATGTGATAACTTAATATATTCATATAATTCATAAAGATCAAATCAGTGTTACTTGGGATATCCATCAACTTAAATATTTGCCTTTCTTTATGTTAGAAACATTTTAATGATTCTCCTCCAGCTATTTTAAATGCACACGATATTATTGTAAACTATAGTCACCCTACTGAGATATCAAACACTAGGTCTCGTGTCTTCTATCAAACCATATATTTGGCATGATGTTTTGATATATTACCCACCTGATTTTAAATTTCGACACCACTAATGTGTTCAGTGAGATGCCAGGAGTAAGAAACTGGAATAGGAAAAAAAAAAAAAAAAAAACCTAGTAGCATTAAATATTTGCTCCACTTGTATCTATTCTATTTGCTGTCTACCATTAGCCAGGTTTGTAATCTAGAATTGCAGGATAGGAGAAATGATAGATGATTTACTCTCTAGGAAAATACTAATGCAATTTTGAGAAATGTGAACATGGGCTTTGATAAAAGTTCAAAAAGTTTACTCTCTTTAGAAGTTATATAATCCTCTCTTTACATGATTGCATATTTATACTGCTAAATATTTGGAAACTTATTTGACTACCTAATAAGCAGCAGAAATTAATACTTAGAATATATTTTTTAAAAATCACATTAAATAAATAATGCAGGCTGGATGCAGTGGCTCAGGCCTGTAACCCCAGTCCTTTGGGAGGCCAATGTGGGATGATCATTTGCGCCCAGGAGCTCAAGACCAGCCTGGGCAACATAGTGAGAACCTGTCTCTACAAAAAATAAAAAGTTAACCAGGCATTGCAGTATACACTTGTAGTCCCAGCTACCTGGGAGACTGAGGCAAGAGGATTGCTTGAATCCAGGAAGTCAAGGCTGTGGTGAATCATGATCACACCACTGCACTCCAGCCAGGGTGATAAAATTATATATATACACATATGTGTGTGTGTGTGTGTGTGTGTATGTGTGTGTGTGTGTCTTTTTAAAAACAAAAGGAAATACAGCATCTTGAAAAGAGTTTTTAAAAATCTAGTAGTATAACTAATAATCTTGTTTAAAATATTAGCCTTTAAAAGAAAGTCTCTTTAGAAACCTTACGTTTGAAACATATAGAAATATTTCTGCAAGATCATAATCCATATTTTTTCTTGCAGAAAATTCAGTAACTAAGTTCTAATCAAATATTTCCAAGAAAGCAAGGTGTTTGGATTGCATTCTATTAAATCAGGAGATTCAAAAATCAGTTAAGGTAATCCACAACATCAACGGGTTTAAGAAGAAAAATCACATGACCATATGAGTAGATGCAGAAAAAGTATACAACAAAATTCAACACTGATTCATAACAAAAACTCTTCAGAAACTAGTGATAGAGAAGAACTGCCTCACCTTGATGAAGAATAGTTACAAAAAACCTACAACAATTAAAGTGGGAGGGGAAAGAGGGAGAAGGCAAATTTGCCTGGTTCAATGCCCTGTATAATATCGTTTCCTTCCTTCCTTCCTTCCTTCCTTCCTTCCTCCCTCCCTCTCTTTCTCTCTCTTTTCTTTCTTTCTTTCTCTTTCTTTCTTTCTTTCTTTCTTTCTTTCTATCTTTCTTTCTTTTTCTTTCCTTCTTTTTCTCTCTTTCTTTCTTTCTTTTCTTTCTTTCTTTCTTTCCTTCCCTCTCTCTCTCTCTCTCTCTCTGTCTCTTTCTTCCTGAGATGAGATCTTGCTCTGTAGCCCAGTCTAGACTACACAGCCACTGGAGCCTTGAATTCCTGGGCTCAAGCCATTCTCCTGACTCAGCCTTCTAAAGTGCTGGTATTAAAACGTCATTTCTTTTGTGATCCTACAACACATTTCAATTATCCAAAGATAGAGGTGAGGCGTGTGATTATATAACAAAACTAACTAACCACATTTATAACCACATGTTCCAAACACTCTTTGTTCTTTTGTCCATCAAACATCAGAATGCCAACTATGTACCAGACGACATGCTAGAAATATTGGTGGCATAAAAATGAATAAGACTCATAAAGATGAATTCCCCACCATTGAAGAATTCACAACGGGGTTGAGGGGATAGATTCATTTATTTATCATTCACTTACTCATGTGTGCATTCTGAGTTCAAATCCTGGCATTGTCACTTACTAGCTCTGTGACCTCAAAGAAGATACTTAACCTTTCCATGTCTCAATTTCCTCAAATGTAAAATGGGAGTAAAAATAATATCCAAGGCCAGATGCTTCTTAACGGCACGTGCAGCTGAGTGCAGTGGCTCACGCCTGTAATCCTAGTACTTTGCGAAGCTGAGGCGGGTGGATTCCTTGAGCCCAGGAGTTTGAGAGTAGCCTAGGCAACAGGGTGAAACCCTGTCTCTACAAAAAATATAACAATAAAAATATTAGCCAGGCAACAATAAAAATGCATGCCTGTGGTCCCAGCTACACGAGGGGCTGAGGTAGGAGGATTGCTTCAGACCAGGAGGACAAGGCTGCAGTGAGCTGTGTTCGTCCCACCACACTCCAGCCTGGGTGACAGAGTGAGACCCTGCCTCAAAAATAAATAAACAAACAAATAAATAAATAAATAAATAGATTTTGTAAGTCTATTTACAGAAAGTATGTTCTTAATAAATACTACTTAGTATCATTGTCATCAGAGTACTAGGTGCTGGTTATTATTATTATCATTAAACTACTAGGTTAAGAAGAGAAACATAATCCTTGACTTTTTGTAGTTGCAGTCCAGTGGAGGAGATGCACAACTGACAAATAAACAAACAAATTAATATGAAATACAAAGTGTGACACATGCAGTTAAGGCAGATATGCAAATAATTCATACGCAACATGATATATGCTATGGTATAAGAGGGATGCATAAAGTGCAACAGGAGTCAGGAGGAGTTAAAAATTCTCTTTGTCAGAAGAGATTTGGTAAGGCTTTACAGAGGTGGTGACATTTGAGATAGGTTCAGAAGAATAAATTAGGGGCTTAAGTTGGAGAGAGAATTTTTAAGATCATTCTAATCTAAGGGGACAGTATATACAAAGGCACATAGTTTGCAAATGTGTCCAGATGAAGCATGATCATGATAACATCAAGCTCTTACATGGTTGGGGTGGTAGGAAGTAGCAGGAGAAGTGCTCAGAGACAATGAAAATATTGTGGGTCATAGTGTCAAACAGTCTTAGGTTGTTATGCTGGTATTGCTACTTACGAGGGATAAAGCCTTGCACAAGTTACTTAAACATTCTCATACTTGGTTTTATCATTTTAAAAACAGAGTTAACTGCTCCCCACCCTGTTGCTTGGCTATCAGTTCCCACTTGCCTATGAAGTATTCAGAGTTGAGCTTAATCTCTTAATCTCTGGTAACTGGGATATCCATCACCTCAAACATTTATCTTTTCTTTGTGTTGGGAACATTACATATCTTCTCTTCCAGTTATTTTGACATATACAATAAATTATTGTTAACTATAATTTCCTACTGTACCATTAAATGCTAAATTCAAAATTTTTTAACATAGAAAGTCTGGCTAGAAGGAAATAAATAAGATGTTTAAAATGATTTGGTTCTATTTATTTACTTTTTTTTTTCTTTTTTTTTTGAACTGGAGTCTCACTCTGTCACCTAGGATGGAATGCAGTGGTGCAATCTCGGCTCACTGCAACTTCCGCCTCCCGGGTTCCAGCGATTCTCCTGCCTCAGCCCCTCAAGTAGCTGGAATTACAGGCATGCACTACCACGCCTGACTAATTTTTGTATTTTTAGTAGAGACGGTGTTTCACCATGTTGACCAGGCTGGTCTCGAACTCCTGACCTCAGGTGATCTGCCCACCTCAGCCTCCCAAAATGCTGGGATCACAGGCGTGAGCCACTGCGTCCAGCCTATTTATTTACTTTTTTATATTTTCCAGACTGCCTACAAAAATATGAGTGAAACTGATCATTTAAATTTATAATTTAAAAATTGGGTTTTTTTTTTTGGAAAAAGGAACAAATAGAGGTTTGCCCTAAATATCGTTGGAACATATATCTATTTAGGGATCAACTGGTTACCCACCAAAGAATAAATTAAGCTTATCTTAAAAAGCACACAACCTAGCAATAGAAATTATTTTATTCCTAAAAAATGTTGGCCAAAAACCATATAACCGAGCTCTTTCTCTAAAGAACTTAACCTTGGCCAGGTGTGGTGGCCCACGCCTGTAATCCCAACACTTTGGGAGACCTAGGCGACTGGATTGCCTGAGATCAAGAGTTCGAGAGCAGCCTGGACAACATGGTGAAAACCCGTATCTACAAATAATTTAAAAAATTAGCAAAATGTGGTGGCATGCACCTGTGGGCCTGGTTTTGCAAAGGAAATCTGCAAGAATTGATAGCTAAGGCCAGACACGGCAGCTCATGCCTGTAAATCCCAGCACTTTGGGAGGCCGAGGAGGGCAAGATACTTGAGCCCAGGATTTCGAGACCAGCCTGGGCAATGCAGGGAGACCCCTATATCTACAAAAAAATCAAAAAATTAGCGGGTTCAGTTTTTTACTGAAATATAGTGCTTAATTTCCATTCTAGGTACTTAAAATCGTTTATGTTGCTATTGCCTCTCTAGTGCAATGATTAACTATATGTTCCTTTATTACTATGTTCATTTGTATTTTAAAAATCTGAGAAATTGAGAATGGTCTTAAGTCATGTGATTTAAATAACCAGCAAGAGAAGTCTCTGTATGTCTGTTTTTTCTGCAATATCAGATTAAAAGGAAGCTCAGTAACCACTGAACCTATCTCATTGAAGTAGGCAGTAATCTAGCTTCTGCTTTAATATTCACAGTGCCAAGTATGTCCATTCAATGCAGCTTCTCCCACTGTAGTTTTGTCCCATTGTTTTAGTTTTCATTATTAGAAAGTTTATCTCCATATAGTGCAGAAATCTGTTTTCCTGTAATTTGGGTCCACTTGGGGTAATAATGCTGCCCTCTCCTGCCAGACCGAATAATAAATTCACTTCCTCTTCCCATAAAATTATTTGAAGAGTTATTATAGTCCCCTGAGATTTCTGTTCTATGGGCAAAATTTCTTCAACCATACTTCAGATGACATGATTTAAATCTCCTCACAAACCTGGTCGATTTTCTTTGGTTTCACTGTAGTTTGTCCAGTAACAACTGGTGCCCAAAACTGAAGCAAAAACCAGTGAATTATCTCCTTTATATTGCTCTTGATGCCAGTAGAAACAGAGTTCTTAGTTGAATGCAACAAATCCTAGCTGCTTTAAGCATAGAAGAAATGTATTGAGAGCCTGTTATGTTACATAGTTCAAGGAACAGCCAGTATGTCTAAAGAACCGAGCTCAGGAAAAAGTGCAGGAACCAAGAGAGGCGAGAAATTTATAGTATCAGCTAAAATCACACATCAAAACGAATCTGAAGAGGCCACCACTGCCAGACACTAGATACCATGATTTGTAACACTGCCATTGCTGCCTTTTGAAACTGGCTTTTGCTGTTCCCACTACTGTGGCCAGTATTCCACATTGTCCCTGCTATTTTGTTTTGTTTTGTTTGAGACAGGATCTTGCTCTGTCTCTCACATTGGAGTTGCAGTGGCGAGATAATGGCTCACCTCAACTTCTGCCTCCCTGGCTCAAGCGATTCCCCTACCTTAGCCTCTAGAGTAGCTGGGACCACAGGTACGCACCACTATGCCCGGCTAATTTTTTAATTTTTTGTAGAGACGGAGTCTCACATTGTTGTCACTTTGTTGGCTGACCTCGAACTCCAGGGCTCAAGGGATCCTCTTGCCTCAACCTCTCAAAGTGCTGAGATTACAGGCATGAGCACCACGCCAAGACTGATGTTTTAAAAGACTCACTTTGGTTTCTGCGTGGTTTTGCAAGTCTGTCTCTAGATGCTAGATTTCTGCTCGCTCTTTGAATTTGAGAGAACCTATTTAAATGAAGGTAGAGAAGTTCAACTAAGAGAAGTGAAAGTTATGCAAGATCAAATTAATCAAATAATAAGCAATTTCAAGCAAAGCACAATGTCTTTCAAAGTTATCTCCTGGTCCCATCTCTACTATGGCTCAATTCTGAAACCTAGGGAGAAAGGAAATTCATTGATTATTTCCTTACTCCCTTTTCTTTGTTTTTATTTATTTATTTATTTATTTATTTATTTAATTTATTTATTTATCTGAAACAGAGTCTGGCTCTGTCGCCCAGGCTGGAGTGTGGTGGTGCAATTTCAGTTCACTGTAATCTCCGCCTCCCGTGTTCAAGCAATTCTTCTGCCTCAGCTTCCCAAGCAGCTGGGATTACAGGCGCGCACCACCATGCACGGCTAATTTTTGTATTTTTAGTACAGTTGGGGTTTCACCATGTTGGCCAGGCTGGTCTGGAAGTCCTGACCTCAAGTGATCTGCCTGTCTTGGCCTCCCAAAGTGCTGGGACTACAGGTGTTAGCCACTAGACCGGCCTCCCTTTTCTTTATTTTTAATGTGTCTCTCTTTGCTAGCTCCTTTCTCATGACCTATAAGCATGTTTAATTTAATCTCTTCCATTAAAAAAAAACACACCCTATACTACCTTGTGTAAAGGTAGGAGTTACAGGCATGATTTTTAGAGCTGAACTGCATGGGTTTCAATGTAATTCCAACATTTACTAGCTCTGTGTCCTTGGGCAATTTTTTAAATGTCTTTGTGCCTTCTTTTCCTTGCCGGTAAAAGGAGATATTATTTCTCATGGGGTTATTGTGAAGACTAAATTATTGAATATTTGTAAAGCTCTCAGAACAAGGCCTGGCAGATAGTAAATGCTATATGTGTTTGTTTAAAAAAAATTAGTTATTTATCAGTTTATAGCCTGCTAGAAATCTGCAGAAGGTAAAAACCAGATCTCATAATTACTAAATTTAATGAATTAATCAGTTCTTAGCTCATTTGACCTTCCATCAACCCTTGACAAGATGGACCTGTCGGTTCCTCCTGGAGCTCTCCCTTAATAAATGAATACTTCTTTCCTGATTCTACCCATATCTCTCTGATATTTTCTACTCAATATTCTTTTTAATTTTCTTGGGGTTCTATCTTTGATGCTTTTTCATTCTCACTTCATACCTGACAGAAAAATAAATCTGACAGAAAAAAAGCCCCAAACCATTAGCATAATATATTATAAAAGTCACTCCATGATTTAATATCTGTTGATCTCTTTAGACTCATCTCTCAGTACCCACCGCACGGAATTAACAGAACTTTCCACAGTGTGTTAGTAGTGCTACTTCCTCTGCCAAGAAATACCATTCCCACCCCTACAATTATTCCCTAATTTTTCAAGATTTAAATAATTTTTTCTTGATTCCTTAGGTGAATTTTCTCCTTTCAATCCCAAATACATTTTGTACATACCTACATCCTCAGAACCTAACACAGCAGGAGCTCAGTATTTGTTGGCAGACTAAATTACAGCACCTAAATTAATATTTTGCAGGCATTTATTGTCTTCAGCCAATTGTATATGCATGGAGAAAAAGATTTATTAATCTTTAGGTCTTAGGTGTGAAGCATTTACTTAAATGCAATAAATAGTTAAATAATTTACATTTTTCAAAATCTCTTCAGACATTTGTTTATGTTGTGGCTTCTGTAATAGCTTGAATATATTTTCAGCTTTGAAAATGTATTAATTTTATCTTTATTTCTACTGAAGAGCCAGTGACAAGATTTCTCTAACATTTTAAAACAGCGTTTGATTGAGCAGTATTAGGTGATAACAGGAACAATTACATTTTTCTTAAGAAACGTCATGGACACAACTTTAAGGCCATCGAACAGCATGTGGCAGGTCGGGTATGGTGGGTCATGCCTGTAATCCCAACACTTTGGGAGGCCAAGGTGGGAGGATTGCTTGAGGCCAGGAGTTTAAGATCAGCTTGGCCAACATGGTGAGATCCCCATCTCTACAGCCTGAGAGGAGCCTGGGAGGTTAAGGCATGCCAACCTGGGCAACAGATCCAGGAAAGAAAGAAAAAAGAAAAGAAGGAAAGGAAGGAAGGAAGGAAAAAAGGAAGGAAGCTAACAAGGAAGGAAGGAAGAAAGGAAGAAAGGGAAGGAAGGAAGAAAGAAAGAGGAAGGAAGGAAAAGAAATAGCCGGGTGCGGTGAGGGAGGGAGGCCGAGGCGGGTGGATAAAAAGAAGTTAGGAAGAAGGAAGGGAGGGAGGGAGGGAGGAAGGAAGGAAGGGAGAGAAAGAGGGAAAGAAAAAAAAAGAAAGGAAGGAAGGAAGGAAGGAAGGAAAGAAGGAAAAGAAATAGCCAGGTGTGGTGAGGGAGGGAGGCCGAGGTGGATGGAAAGAAAGTAAGTAGGAAGAAGAAAGAGGGAGGGAGGGAGGGAAAGTGTGGGCACGGTGGTATGAGGGTAGCCGAGACGGGTGGATCACTTGAGCCCAGGAGACCAGCCTGGCCAACATGGTGAAACTCCATCTCTACTAAAAATACAAAAATTAGCCAAGCGTGGTGGCACACTCCTGTTATCTCAGCTACTTGGGAGGCTGAGGTGGGAGAATCACTTGAATCTGAGAGGCAGAGGTTGCGGTGAATGGAGATGGCACCACTTCACTCCAGCCTGGGCGACAGAGAGAGATTGTCTCAGTAAAAAAAAAAAAAAAAAGAGGAAAGACAGAAAGAATGAAAGATGAAAGAAAGAAACAGAGAAAGAAAGAAAGAAAGAAAAGAAAAGAAAGAAAAGAAAGCATGTGGCATTGCAAGCCTGTGAATCCTCCCTAGATGTAAATTTGGGCTCGCTCTTGGAATTTGAGAGAAGCAGAGCACCAGCCCATTAAGCCAAGAATATAAGGTTTTATTCCCCATGAATGCCAACAGCAAAGAGGAGAAATGGGTTCTAGGAACTGTGAAAGGCAAGGGTCGGAACACCACATACACTAGAAACTTGTAGCCCACTAGGTAGTGTTCTGGGTGGAGACAATATTTTTAGAAAGGGGTATGCAGTGGGAGATGGGCGGGTCTTTCCTTTTTTTTTTTTTTCTAGTGAGCCAAGCTCCTGATAGGAGACTTGGTGAGAGGTATACGCCAAGCTCCACCCCTTGGGGCTTAGCAACAGCAAAGGAAGAGGCTATGATTGGAGGATCAGGTTAGCCCACCATGCTCCTCCCGCGCGGTGAGGGGGCGGTACACGCGCCTGAGCTCGGAGTGTGACGCCATGATACAGAGGAGATGGCTTCGTTTCAGAAGCTAACACTTCCTGAAAAAGTGTCGCCAAATCGTCCCAGTCGGAAAAAGGTTAACTTCCTAGATATGTCTCTAGGTATGTAGATCTCGGATCCCAGTCCCCACTAGTTTGGGCTCACTGGTCTTGAGTGCAAGACTTCGGCATACCGCTGACTAGAAGTGGCGTCGGGAGGAGCACACCGCTTTGAGGAGAGGCTTCCCCCTCAGGGCATCTCCGCACCTGCCGGGCCCCTATCCCTCCTCTCCTCTTCTTCTCCTCACCTCCAGCCCTCTCCTTTCAGGTGGGGAACTCTGAGGGAGGCTGACAAAAAGTGCGTGGGGATTAAGGATTGCTGAAAGGGGCAGGCGGAGAAAATAGACCATTTCCGTGTATTTTACTCTCCTAAGAATTGATACCTAATTACTGGCCTCCTCCAAACAGATGGGGCCAAGTGCTCTTCTCAGTCCAAGCGGATGTCATAAATTACTAGATTCCAGGGCCCGGAGGAGCAAGCCTCAGGCTATTTTGCTAGGGATTCCAGCGTGGTAGTGCCAAGAGTTGTTGGTGGGTTGGTGTATCTGCTTTGTTGGAAGGGGTGGTTGGTGCGTTTATTTGCTTGTTGGCTGGTGGTTATTCGCTCTGGATCGCCTTTCTTTGCAGGCACTCTCTAGTCTCTAACTTGAGACCTCTACACGGAGAGTGGAACCTTAGAAAAAATAAATCCTTTATCAATGCCCCTAACCTCCTCCATTTGCACCAAACCCAGAAAAAGTGAATTTTACTCGGACCAGTTCCTCTGCTATTATCCACCTTAGAAATGGGGAAGAGGGGAGAGAATAGACTTTCCAAGCCAGATAGGGAGTGAGCAGAGCTGAGTAGAGGATGGAAGCTGACTTTAGAAATGGAGAGGGGCATCAGAGCACGGAAGAAGGAAACTGTAGAAATGGGGGAAGGAGGACAAAACAGAAAAGGCCTACTTTATTTATTGAGGTTTGTGTGTCTGTGTGTGAAACAGGGGTTTGCTCTGTTTCTCAAGCAGGTGTGCAGTGGCATCATCTTGGCTCACTGCAACCTCCACCCCCTGGCGTCAAGCGATCCTCCCACCTCAGCTGCCCGAGTAGCTGGGACTACAGGCACATGCCACCACACCCGTCTAGGTTGTTTTTTGTTTTTGTTTTTGTTTTTTTGTATTAGTAGAACGAGGTTTCACCATGTTGCCCAGACTGGTCTCCTGGTCTCAAGTGATCTGCCCCCCTCGGCCTCCCAAAGTCCTGCAATTACAGGCGTGAGCCACCGCCCCCAGCCTAGTTAGTTGTTTTTGAGACAAGGTCAGGGACTGTTGTCTGGGCTGGAGTGTAGTGGCACGATCACGGCTCACTGTGGCCTCAAGCTCTCAGGCTCAATCAAGTGATCCTACCACCTCAGCCTCTAGAGGAACTGGAACCACAGGTGCTTGCCACCACACCTACCTAATTTTTAAATTTTTGTAGAGAATGGGTCTCCTTATGTTGCCCAGGCTGGTCTCGAACTCCTGGCCTCAAACAATCCTACCGGCTCGGCCTCCCAAAATGCTGGGATTGTGGGCCTGAGCCACCGCGCCTGGCCAGGGGCCACTTTAGAAATGAGAGAGGGAGAGGCAGAGCAGTGGGAGCTGAGCTTCAATGTGGAAGTGCAGGGGTGGAGCGAGGAGAAGCAGGAACAAGGAGGGCGGACCTTAGAAATGGATGGAACAGTGGAAAGAGGGTTCACCTTAGAGATGAGGGTTGGGGAGCAGAGCAGGGAGGACTGAACTTTAAAAGGGGCAGGATAAGTGGAGGGAGAGTGTACCATAGAAATGAAGAAGTTTGGCTGGGCTTGGTGGCTCATTCCTGTAATCCCAGCAGTTTGGGAGGCTGAGGTGGGCGGCTTACTTGAGGCCAGGAGTTCGAGACCAGCCTGGCCAACATGGTGAAACCCCATCTATACTAAAAATACAAAAATTAGCTGGGCATGGTGTTGTGTGCCTGTAGTCCCAGCTATGTGGGAGGCTGAGGCAGGAGAATTGCTTGAACCCAGGAGGTGGAGGCTCCAGTGAGTTGAGATCGCGGCACTGCACTCCAGCCTGGGTGCCAGAGTGAGACTCCATCAAAAAAAAAAAAAAAAAAAAAAGTACTGAAATGAAGAGGGGCGCTGTGGCTCATGCCTGTAATTGCGGGAGGCAGAGGTTAGGCTGGTCTTGAACTCCTGACCTCAAGTGATACGCTTGCCTCGGCCTCACACAGTGCTGGGATTACAGGCGTGAGCCACCTCGCCCGGCCTAAACTTTCTTTATAGTGTCCTTTGAAGTCCTGAAGTTTCAGATTCTGATAAAATACAATTTATCTGTTTTTTGTTGTTGTTCATGCTTTGGAGTCATTTCTAGAAAATCATGAAGATATACCCTTGTTTCCTTCTGAGAGTTTTCTAGTTTTAACTCTTACATTTACATCTTTGATCCATTTTGAGTTCATTCTTGTATATGGGGTGAGTTAAGAGCCAACTTCATTATATTGCATTTTGATGTCTAAGTGTTCCAGCACTACTTGTTAAAAAGACTAATTTTCCTCCATTGAAAGCTCTTCTTGGTGGAATTGCTTTCTTAATTTCATTTTTGGATAGTTAATTGCTGGTATATATAAATAGAATTAATTTTTGCATATAGATCTTGTATCCTGCAACCTTGCTGAGCGTGTTCATTAGTGCTAATCTCCGTGTGTGTGTGTGTGTGTGTGTGTGTGTGTGTGTGTGTATCTTTAGGAATTTCTACATACAAGATCATGATATCTGAGAACAGAGATAGTTTTACTTTTTTCTAATCTGCTTGTCTTCTGTTCTTTTTGACTAATTGCTCTGGATAGAATTTCTAGCAAAACGTTAATTAGATGTGGTGAGATTGGACATCTTTGACTTGTTTCTGATCTTAGGGAGAAAAGTTTTCCGTTTTTCACCATTAATCATTTTACCTTTGGTTGGGTTTTTGTAGATGCCCTTATGAGGTTGAGGAATTTACCTGCCTCCCACTTTATTTCTGAGGAGGAATGACCATGAAAAGTAACTAAGTATTTTTTGTTGTTGTTGTCTTTAAGGTGTTTAAGCAATCTATTTCAAGACCGGTATCAATTTCCTCTTCTAAGACATGGTCCCTGTTGATCCCATACTGCTACTTTCCCCCACCTCAACTTCATCACAAGTTCTGAAATATTTTGTGGCATTAAAATGACTTTAAAAATAATATTTGGTCACTAGCCAGGGCTGGGTTAAGGCGAAGTAAATGAGGCACTTGCTTCGAGTATAAAGTTCAAGGAGTCACAAAAAAAATTCATTAATAGGGATAATTAATATTTTAATGAAATATTTAAAAAATTAAATGGACAAACTACAGCCATCTTTCTGGCCACCTGTTTTTGTAAATAAAGTTTTCTTCACTTAAGAACTAGGGTGAAGCAAGTGAAGGAGGGCTGTGCAAGTACAGGGTCTGATCTGATCTTTTTTTTTTTAATGGAATCTCACTCTGTCACCCAGGCTGGAGTGCAGTGGCATGATCACAGCTCACTGCAGCCTCGACTTCCTGGGCTTAGGCAGTCCTCCCACCTCAGCCTCCCAAGTAGCTGGGATATAGGCGTGTGCCACCACGCCCAGCTAATTTTTTTGTAGTTTTATAGAGACAGGTTCTCCCTATATTGCCTAGACTGGTCTTGACTTCTGGGCTCCAGCGATTCACCCACCTTGACCTCCCAAAGTGCTAGGATTACAGGTGTGAGCCACCACGTCCAGCCTTTGATCCTATCTTTTCAAAAAAAAGTTTGATATTTTGTTCGTCATGGATTGGTTTTGCATTGATTTTTATTTTTGAAAATATTGTGAGGCTGGGCTCGGTGGCTCACGCCTATAATCCCAGCTCTTTGGGAGGCTGAGAGGCAGGTGGATGACCTGAGGTCAGGAGTTCGAGACCACTCTGGCCAACATGGTGAAATCCTGTCTCTACTAGAAATACAAAATTAGCCGGGCGTGGTCGTGGGTGCCTGTAGTCCCAGCTACTCGGGAGGCTGAGACAGGAGAATTGCTTGAACCCGGGAGGCCGAGGTTGCAGTGAGCCGAGATTGCGCCACTGCACTCCAGCATGAGTTACAGAACTAGACTCTGTCTCAAAAAAAAAAAAAAAAAAAAAAAAAGAAAGAAAATATTGTGTTAAGATATTTCAATCTTGATTACTGAGTTTTGGGGGGCCTCCTTGAATTTTGTGCCTGAAGTGAATTCCTCACTTACCTCACTCTAGGTCCTGCCTTGTCACTGGGACCTTGAAGGAAGAAAAATCCAGAACTGAAGGAAATTTATAGCACTGAGTTAAAACTTCATGCTTCCTGCACTTTTCTTTGTGTTGATTTCACTGACATTTTTGCAACTGCTAACAGAAAAGAAAAAACAAAACTGATAAATAGCTAAAGCAATGGGTTTATCTCAAAATTCAGGGAAATAAGGGCCATAGTTGCAGAGTGGCTTGGTCCCAAAAATGCAGTTGTTGTGTGACCTTGTGCAAGTTGCTCCATCTCTTGGGGCCTGAGTTTCCTGATCTGAATAAAATCTACATCATAGAGTTGTTGAAGATTAAATGAGATAATACAGGTAATGTTCACAAAGTATGCTGCCTGACATGGATAAAGCTGAGTAAATATTTGCTATATGTGCCCCGGAAAGTGGGCCTAAACCCTCCCTTTTGCGTAGCCAGCAATTTGGCAAGCTGGAGAAATTACCTCTCCTCTCAGGATTTTGTTATCAAACTTCAGAGATGCAGTAGTCATGAAAGAGATTAAAAACCATCCAGGTGAAAGATGGGGTTTAAACAGCTCGCCTAAGTCTCTGGGAGACTGAGAGAGGAGGTGGTATCGTGTAACTTGAATAATAGTGAAGTAAACAGACTTAGGAGGCACTTATATTTTAGTAGACGATTACAGCTGGAAGGATACTGGAGAGTCTGCTTTGGGAAAGATTAGTTCAGTTATTTGAAAGGCTGAGGAAAGATGTTGAGTTGAATTTGGTAGGTTAGCTGGAGATTAAGTATAACTGTAAGACCTCATAGTCACTGAGTTGTTGAAAATCTTGAAGTCATTGTTTTATCCTTTTAAACGCTGGTTCTGTGTATCCATGTTTTAAATGTTGGTTCTCTATATCCATATTTATACCTTTTTAGACAGATGAGAATCCCAGTTTTGATCATGTCAGGAGGAACAGCAAACTTTCGACTAGTCATCACAGGCCCTTGCAATTTATTTTATTTTTATTTTTATTTAATTTTTTGAGACAGAGTCTCTGTCGCTGAGGCTGGAGTGCAGTGGCGCAATCACAGCTCACTGCAGTCTGGACCTCCCAGGCTCAAGCGATCCTCCCACCTTTGCCCCTAGAGTAGCTGGGACCCTAGGTGTGCACCACCACACCTGGCTCATTTTTGTATTTTCTTTGGTAGAGACAGAGTTTCACCATGTTGCCCAGGCTGGTCTCGAACTCCTGGGCTCGAGGAATCTTCTCGCCTTGGCCTCCCAAAGTGCTGGGATTACAGCCGTGAGCCACGGCGCCAGGCTGAGGCCCTTGCAGTTTGAAGGCAAGAAAAATACACAATAAGTAGCAAATACATGTTGCTTTCTACGGTGTAATGAGAAAGCCATACTTTTTCCTGATAAATTTCCCCATGTTTTTCTCAGTGAAAATAATACTTTTTAACAATACATATCTTTGTTTTTATGTAACTAAACACATGCTTTAGAAAAGCAGTAATATGTTGGATGCAAGGTTTTTACTTCCATTGTAGTACATGCTAAAGTGGGAAAAGGCTCTACAAATGAATTTTTGTTTTTGTGCTCAGTAAACATACCCAAAAGGTATTAGAGTCTTTTTTTTTTTTTTAAACAAATAAAAGGCAAAAAGAAGACCAAAATTCGAACTGGTAACAGCAAGAACTTAATAGGAACTCCACTCCTCTGTTCATTACTTTTACCTAAAAGAGACATGCAAAAGTGTTGTAGTTAGAAAGAAAAGAACTTTTTCTGCCTGCTAGATATATTGGACCACGAATTCACAAATATGGATTATCCACTCTGTATTCTGTGCTAGGCACTTAGTACACTAATAAATGAACAGTGGTCTCTTCTCAAGTACCTCCTAATCTAGTTGCAGAGACAGCTAAGTAAATATGTGCAATTATACATTGTTTTAAGTATTCTAGAAGTATGTATAGTCAGAATTTTTCAGAAATTGAGAAGAACCTAAGTCACTTACATCTTTTGAGGTTTCCAGCATTTTAAATATTTAAAAAATGGCAAAACAAAAATTGTGGTTCATTTTACATGTTTATAAATGTAAAATAGTGCTTTCAACCCACTGTAAAATAAAATGCAATATAAGTATGCTTTTCACAAGAAAATTACACAATTTAAATAAAAACGTAATTATTCATATGGCGTCTCAAGCAGTGCAATCAGTTTTAAACTGTGTGAGGAATACTGTCTTTCTTCAGTCCTGACAGTTTATTTCTGAGACTAAGTATATCAAGAATTCAAATTTAAGGCTCTTTGGTGAGGCCTGAATCAAATGTCTCTCCTTGAGAGATTGGCTAAGTGTTCTCTAGGTGGATTCGGTGGAGAATATCATTACAGAGAGCAGAATGAACAAAGCCCCATGTCTTTATAATGATGTATTCTGAGAACTAAGGAAAAGGACATGAGAATCTGGAAAAATACTGTAGTATTAAGGACGCTTTCTTCATAACCTCATAGCCTATGTTGGAAGGGCATTTACACAGCTTACCCAGGTTCATAGGCATTTGCTTTCTCTTCAATATGAAAGGCGGAGCAGCAATTTGATTTCATCTCTAAATTGTAGCTGGTGAGATCTACCCAATTCCATTACAATCCAACAAATCAAATGGTGGTCTCTGGAATTACAAAGTCTAAGGATTAAAATTACATATGATTTCACTTTAAAAAAAAAATCCGGCAACACATTCCAGGATGTGGATAATTCAAAAACATTTTTTTAAAAGTAAGTTTTAGGCCGGGTATGGTAGTTCACATCTGTAATTCCAGGAGATGTCAGCCTTTTCAAAGAAAATCAGAATCAGATTTTTTTCTTATTATTTTAATTTTTATTTATTTGTAATTTTTGTGGGTATATAGTAGGTGTATATATTTATGGGGTACATGAGATGTTTTGATACAGGCATGCATGTAATTGCAATGTGAAATAAGCACATCATAGAGATTATCCATCCTCTTAAGCATTCATCCTTCGAGTTACAAACAATCCAATTATTACACTCTTTGTTTTAAAATGTATAGTTATTATTGACTATAGTCACCCTGTTGTGCTATCAAATAGTAGGTCTTATTCATTCTTTCTATTTATATTTTATTGTACTGCCTATGTACTGAAAAGTTGTTGCAGTTAGTATTTTTTATTGGTTCATCGTTTACTACTTAGGATGAGAGTAGTTTATACACCACAGTTACAGTATTTTAATATTCTGTGTTTTTCTGTGTACTTACTATTACCCGTGAGTTTTATACCCTCAGATGATGACTTACTACTCATTAATGTCTTTTCTTCCTGGTTGAAGCACTCCCTTTAGCCTTTTTTGTAGGACAGGTCTGGTGTTGATGAAATCCCTCAGCTTTTGTTTGTCTGTGAAACTTTTTATTTCTCCTTCATGTTTGAAGGATATTCTCACTGGGTATGCTATTCTAGGGTAAAGTTCTTCCTTTCAGCACTTTAAATATATCAGCCCACTCTCTCCTGACTTGTAAGGTTTCCACTGAAGGGGTTGCTGCCAGACATATTAGAGCTCTGTTGTTTGTTATTTATTTCTTTTCTCTTGCTGCTTTTAGGATCCTTTCTTTATCCTTGACCTTTAAGAGTCTGATTATTAAATGCCTTGAGGTAGTCTTCTTTGGGTTAAATCTGCTTAGTGTTCTATAACCTTCTTGTACTTGGATATTGATATCTTTCTCTAGGTTTGAGAACTATTTTTTTTCTTTCTTTTTTCTTTTTTTTTTGACAGAGGGTTGCTCTGTAGCTCAGGCTGGAGAGCAGTGGCGTAATCTCAGCTCACTGCAACCTCAGCCTCACAGGTTCAAACAATTCTCCTGCCTCAGCCTCCCAAGTAGCTGGTATTACAGGTGCGCACCACCACACCCAGCTAATTTTTGTAGAGGTGGTGTTTAACCATGTTGGCCAGGCTGTTCTTAAACTCCTGACATCAAGTGATCCACCCGTGAGCCACCACTCCCAGCCCCGTTGAATAAACGTTCTACCCCTATCTCTTTCTCTACATCCTCTTTAAAGCCAATAACTCTCAGATTTGCCATTTTGAGGCTGTTTTCTAGATCCTGTAGGTATGTTTCATTGTTTGTTTGTTTTCTTTTGTCTCCTCTGATTGTACATTTTCAAATAGCCTTTCTTCAAGCTCACTAATTCTTCTACCAGATTCATTCTGTTATTAAAGGACTGATGCATTCTTCAGTATGCCAATTGCATTTTTCCAGTTCCAGAATTTCTGCTTGACACTTTTTAATCATTTCTATCTCTTTGTTACATTTATCTGATAGAATTCTGAATTCCTTCTGTGTTTGCTTGAATTTATTTGAGTTTTCTCAACACAGCTATTTGGAATTCTGTGTCTGAAAAGTCACATATCTCTGTTTTTCCAGGACTCGTCCTTAGTGCCTTATTTAGTTCGTTTGGTGAGGTCATGTTTTCCTGGAACCTACTGATACTAGTAGATGTTCTTCAGTGTCTGGGCATTGAAGGGTTAGGTATTTATTGTAGTCTTTACTGTCTGGGCTTCTTTGTACTCATCCTTTTTGGGAAGGCTTTCCAGATATTTGAAAAGACTTCAGTGTTGTGATCTGAGCAGTTTCTACTTTAGGGGACATCCCAAGCCCAGTAATGCTGTGGTTCTTGCAGACTCATAGAGGTACCGCCTTGATGGTTTTGGACAGGATCTGGGAGAATTCTCTGGATCACCAGGCAGAGCCTCTTGTTCTTTTCCCTTATTTTCTCCTAAACAAACAGAATGTCTCTGTTCTGAGCCACCCAGAGCTGGGGTGGAGTGACACAAGCACCCCTGTGGCCACCACCACTATGACTGCACTGGGTCAGACCCGAAGCCAGCACAGCTCTGGGTCTCACCCAAGGTCTACTGCAAATACTCCTGGCTACTGCCTAGCTTGCTCAAGGCTCTGGAGCTCTACAATCAACCAGTGGCAAAACCAACCAGGCCTGTGTCCTTTCCTTCAGGGTGGCAAGGTCCCCCAAGCCCGAGGTGGGTCCAGAAGTGACATCTGGGACTCAGGACCTAGAGTCAAAAACCTTAGAAGTCTACCTGGTGTTCTATTGTATTATGGCTGAGCTGGCACTCATACCACAAAATGCAGTCCTTCCCACTCTTCCCTTCCCTTTCTAAAGGCAGAGGAGCCTCACCCCGTAACCAGTCATCCTAGGCCAGGAAGAGTATTGTTTACTGTGGACTACCATAGATGTTCCCCTAAGACTCAGGGGCTCTTAAGTCATTTTGCGATGAATGCTGCCTGGTCTGAGACTCACCCTTCAGAGCAGTGAGCTCCCCTCTGGCCTAGGGCAGTTCCAGAAGTGTTATCCAAGAGTCAAGTCCTGGAATCAGGGATTCCAAGAGCCCACTTGGTGCTCTACCCTTCTGTGGCTATGCTGGTACCTGAAGCCAGCAAGTCTCAGAGGCTCACCCAAGGCCCTCAACATAGTACCTGGGTATTGCTGCTAGTTATTCAGTGCCCAAGAGCTTTTCAGTTAACAGTTGATGAATTCTGCCAGGGCTGAGTCCTTTCCTTCAAGGCAGTCGGTTCCCTTCTGGCCTAGGGTATGTCTAGAAATGTGGTCCAGAAGCTAGAGCCTGAAACAGGAACCTCATAACTCTAACCGGTGCCCTAGCCTGCTGTGGCTGAGCTAGTATCCAAGATGTAAGACAAAGTCCTCCCCACTCTTCCCTCTCTTCTCAAGTGGAAGGAAGGGGTCTCTTTTGGAGCTGTGAGCTGTCCAGCCTGGGGTTAGGGGAGGGGTGATGCCACCACTCCCTTGGCTGCCCCAGCTGGTATCTCAGTATGTCGTGTGGCCCCCCAAGTCCACACTCTGTTGGCCCAGTTCAGCACTAAGGCTTGCCTAAGAGTTGCAGCCCTTATGGCCTAGACCAGGTGTTTCCAATCTTTTGGCTTCCCTGGGCCACACTGAAAGAATAATTGTCTTGAGCCACACATAAAATACACTAACATTAACAATAGCTGATGAGCTAAAAAAAAAAAAATTACAAAAAAAATCTCATAGTGTTTTAAGAAAGTTTACGAATTTGTGTCGGGCTGCATTCAAAACCATCCTGGGCCGTGTGCGGCCTGCAGGCCGCGGGTTAGAAAAGCTTGGCCTAGACTGCCTTTCAGGTTTACTTGGAGATCCAGAGCACTGTAGCCCTTGATGGAGAGGTTTGTGGGAACTCATGCTCGGGCTGCCGGGATGGGTGATTACTCTCTGACTGGGGCTAGTTTAAATCTTCCTTCCAATGGGCAGGTGTCAGGTGAGTTTGGTCGTTTTCCTTTCTGCTCTAACAGGACAGCACTAAATTCAATGCCTCACGATCGCTGTGTTCTTCCTCCCCCAGTGCCCAGAGATGCTCTTGGCACCACCATGCCATTGCTGCCGGGGATGGGGGAGGGGTGGCATTGGCGATTCAGGACTGTTTTTTCTGTCTCTTCTGTGCCTCTTTCAGTGATATGAAGTTAAAACCAGTTACTATGAGTGCTCACGTGATTTTTGGTTTTTATGAAGGTGTTTTTTCTGTGTAGATAGTTGTTAAATTTGTGTCCTTGCTGGGGGGACAATTGGTGGAGGCTTCTATTCTGCCATCTTGCTCCCTATCCCAGAATCAGATATTTAGAGACCTGAGGCAGGACTAGTACTAAGCAAAATAAAAAAGGAGTGATTAATCTGTGTCACCCAACTGCCTGTTTTGTACCCTTTTCAGCTCTTCTTTTCTTTTAGAATCTCCAGTTTTTTCCAAATACCTAGTTGTCCTTTTTTTTTCCCCCCCTTCTTCCTGAGTGTAGCTTCCGGAAGGTGTGGTGGCTTGTGCTTATTTCTAAAGATGCCTTGACATGAGTATAGTTTTATCCACTGATAGAGCATCCCACCTGTAGACTCTTCCATTCTAGATGTTAGGAGAGATATTTTAGAGCAAGTTGTACCTGTCTCCCATTCTTTACATTATGCCATGTAAGTGCTCTCTGCCTGAGTACGTGTAAGTACGTGCCTGACTACAGAGTCAAGTCTGATTGCTTCCTGCTGCTACAATAATCTAGGTTCCTCACTTCTGTGGTGTCTCCTGTGAACTTCCATCACCACTTTCTTACTTTTGTCACTTCCTTTTTCTTTGTTACTTTTTGATAATATACATGTAACTAATGGTCTATTACTTACATTTAATCAGATAGACATTTAATGATCTATCACTTTGCATTTAATTACTGATTTACATTTATTTATTCAGCAACTTAATGACTCTATTGCTCTATATTTCTGTGACACTGAAATAACATTTAGTAAAATCATTTATTTAGATGATATCCCCCCTGAGCTATTGCAGTGTGAAAGTATTTTGCCTTTGCGTAAATAAAGTTACCATAAATCTAACAGGAATTTTTCTTTCTTATTCCAGCAAACCCTAAGATGTCGGTATTGATTGACCTTTGTTACAGTTTAACAAATTTATTATTATTATTGCATTATCATGTTTTAGGGATACCAGTTTTTAGGTATTCTGAAATATCATGAGATAGGATATAGATTATTCACTTGAGACATTATTATTTGGTTTTTGCCATTTTATTGATTTTTTTTATGTATTTTCTAATATAGATGACATTATAATCTATAAAGAGTTAGAAGGGACAAATGCTGAAAAAGAAGAAAAGAGTAAAAGACAGAACCATAGTAAAAAGGAATCGTCTTCAAGACAGCAATCAAATACTCATGGATATTGCCATCAGAGAGGTAAAGTATGCTGAAAATAGTCACACATGGTAAAAAGAGTCTGAAATATTTGTGAATAACTAGGTAAGTAAAATCAAGAATTCACAATATTGTTCTAAAGTTGCATTATATTGCTTGTTTTATTTTTTCTGGGCATGGACTTATACAGGGTTGGTAAGAATTTATGCCATGTCATATGAATACAAATTTATTTTAATTTATAAGAATTATTTCCCTAATGGAGAGTGGGATAAGAAAAGTAACCATGTGAGCTGAGAGATATTTTGTACTTGTTTACAAGCCTGGGTTGGTTGGTCCAGTTCTGCTTTTAGGAGGCAATAAAGGAGGGTTAAGAGCATAGTCAATAATCTGAACACTATGGCATCCACATTTTGAAAATACAAATGTTGTAAGACAAAAAGAGTAGGGTAGAACATGACAAATGTCCTCTGTATGCCTAACCTCATTGGTAAGTGCAGTGTGCATTTTTTAATATGAATGTGCTACAGATTGCCACGATACAGAAGTCTTTTCAACAATTAAAGGTCTTCATAATCTAGTCAACAGATTGGAACCATTTTGACATCGTGATTACTGTAAGCCCCAACAGTTGCCTATGCAGCTTCATTTCAGTTCTTGTGTGAATCTTCAGTGGCTCAACATGTTCTGAGAAGAGAAGAGAAATGATGGTAGTTATTACAGGGGCAGAGCAGCCAAAAAGGGTAACATAGCCCATTCTTATGTGCCTAACCAGTCATCACAAAATTGATCTTTGTGAGCCTTTTGGAGATATTCTTTGATGAGTTTTCTACTGTCTTTGTTTGTTTACCCAAACAAAGCAGACAATTGAGACAAATATTCACATGATTAATACAAAGCAGACAGTTTCTCTCCATCTCTCCTTTTTCTACTGGAGTATTCTTTCATTTAATTTCAGATAGTATGTCCCAACTTTGGTGGCATATGAAACCAAAATTGAGGTATTATATACTGAGAAGACTACCCTATTAAGGTATGCAAATTGAAATAGTATGGCAAAGACTGTTCTAGAATTCAGTGAGACTCCCAGATAATACCAGAGTAATGAAATATCAAAAGTTGTGCAAAACCCAGTGCATAGCTTCAAAAAAATGAGATCAGAGATAATACTTCTCTGAGAGATACGTTGAATTTACTACTTGAAAATACAGAAAATATTTTTTTTTCAAAGGCTACTCAAGATTCAGAAGCAACTCTGAGGAAAGAAATCATGATAAAAAAACATCCCAAGAACCTTCTGGATTCAAGTCTGGACAACACCCTTTAAATGAGCAGCCTTTAATTGAACAGGTAGATAACTACCAAGAATTAACCAATATTAAAAATCCTACATTTAATATATTTCCTAATATTAATGATTTACTTTAAATTCTATTGAAAGCAGGGATTGTTTCTTGGTATTCCTCCATGGTGCCTTGAATGTACTTTAAATTCAATGTTTGTTAGTTGATTTTTCCCCTGTAACTATTTTAAAAAACATTTGATTTTTGCTGTTTTCAGTCATTACTAAAACTTTTGAATTTATGAAATGCCAAAACAGATTATTAGTTATTGTCATTAATCCTATGTAATCATTTTTATTTGTCCTCATACAGAGGCTTTGAGCTTAAGTTATAATATAAAAAGAGTTTTAGTATCTTTGTGAATGAACTGTAAAAGTCAGAAGTCGGATGATATCAGATATGAAATATACTCTAGAAGCAACAGGTGGCACAGACTATACCTGTACGAATCCATTTCCTCTAACCACGTATAGGTGAGCCAGTCAATAGAGAGGAATTTGAGAGGTGCTCAGATCCAGATTCACTAGCTAACATTGGTGCTAATGTTTCACTAGCTTATAAACTGATTCTTCTTAAGGTGTTACGTGGTCATTTAGCAAAAATGGCAGTTCCGGGAGCTTAAATCATTTTTGCCAAATCATGTAAAAGCAAATGTTTATTTATTTGCTTATCTATTTATTTTGGAGAAAAACATATTGCATTTTCAAATATTTAAAGGATTATTTTAAATTGTTCAAATGGACCGGGCGCGGTGGCTCACGCCTGTAATCCTAGCACTTTAGGAGGCCGAGGCAGGCGGATCACGAGGTCAGGAGATCGAGACCATCCTGGCTAACACGGTGAAACCCCGTCTCTACTAAAAATACAAAAAATGAGCCGGGCGTTGTGGTGGGCACCCGTAGTCCAGCTACTCGGGAGGCTGAGGCAGGAGAATGGTGTGAACCCGGGAGGCGGAGCTTGCAGTGAGCCGAGATCGCGCCACTGCACTCCAGCCCAGGCAACAGAGCGAGACTCTGTCTCAAAAAAAAAAAAAAAAAAATTGTTCAAATGATGATTCAATGCCTACTCTATGCAGGCACTATGATACCAGAACAGCCTGCTTCAAATAGTCTGTACGGTGGTGGAAGAGAAAGATAGGAAAGAAATGTAATGCCAGACAGTATGCAGTATGTGCATAATAGGGCATAAGTTATATATTGTGAGGATGTAGTAATTCATTCTGATTGGGGTTCTTGAGAAACTTTGGTGGAAGAGATGGCATATGATCTGTGCCTTATAGGATGAGGAGATTTATTTATAATGTTTGGAAAGAAGAACATGAGCTTCCTTCTGATACAGTCCAAGATGCATAAACTGAGAATAAATATTAAACAATATTTTCAAATTGAAAGCATCCTTTTCCTTTTATTTATTTTTTGTTTGTTTGTTTTTTTGAGACAGGGTCTCATTCCGTTGCCCAGGCTGGAATGTAGTGGTGTGATCATGGCTGACTGCCCCTTCTACCTCCTGGGCTCAAGTAATCCTCCCACTACAGCCTCCCAAGTAGCTGGGACTATAGACACGTGCCACCATGCCCTGCGAATTTTTTTTTCTTTTCTGTAGAGATGAGGTCTCACTGTGTTGCCCAGGCTGGGAAAGTATCCTATTATTCATACTTTCGAAACTTTTGAGACTATCATAGCTGAACTCACCAGAAAAAAAAAATTACCCTGCAATAAAGAAATGTGTTAAAATTTAAGCATAATTATTTTACCAGTAAATTGAAATAATTACAGTTTTCAATAATACTTTACAATTCTATTAAGCTAGTTTTGTACTCAACAAGATTTAGTCTTATTATCAGTGGAACACAGTTTTATTTGTTCACCCCATGTATTTATTCAACACAACCTTTTGATAGAAGGCTTCACTTGTTTATAAGGAAAGAAAACTAATGTGCACTTTGTTTTCCAAAGGTAGGAAATATATAGTACACAAGTTGATGAAAACATTTCTTATATAAACACTCATAAAAGGGACTGCAAGCTCCTTTGGAGAGGTACTTGGATACATATGGGTCTTTAGAAGATGGAACTCAGTTCTATCTTTCCTACTGACCTACTGTGCTCCCAACACCAGTCACTTAGAAAAGAGAAAAGGTACATGTGCATTTCACCCAATCTCCCTATTTAGGTTTTTCAGTACAAAAGCTGGAGAGTGGCTATAGCTTTATGTTTTAGCAAAACAACTAATTTTTTACATTTTTTATTTTAAAAAAAGTTTTCTGTGCATAATATCTTTTGTACTGGTACCTCCCCTGCTGTTTAGCAGTTGCATCCAGCTTCTGTTAGTGTTAAACTAAAAAGTCATAATGCCAAATTTAGGGCATGTTGTGCTTGTCAGGCAACATATACTAGTAGAAAGCTTGATTTCTCAGCATGGTCTATATGACTTTATCCACTTACATTTATGTAGCATCATAGAGTTTTGTCAGAGGTTTCATTATTTCCATTTGGCTGATTCACTCCACTGCCTTTTTGGCTTAAAACCTGAAAAGGTAGAAAGGCTGTGTTGTTGCCAAGCTAATTTACTTGAATAGTATTAAGCCAACCTTCCGCTTTTTTACAGCTTCCTTTCCCCTTACTTACTTCGTCTTTCTCTCTAGAATTAAGTATTAATTTATAATGAAAAGATAGTTTCTTTTTAATGATCATTGAGTAGGCAGAGAGTAAATATGATTTTGAACACTTTCCTTTTCATCCTAAGGACTTACACTACAAAATATTCTATCAAAGTCGCAGAATCTGTTGTTTGTTTAGTAAAACATACATTCAGAAATTAGTAGGTAGAACATGACCATAGAATACAGTCAAACTCATAAAACAACTAATTTTCCATACTTTTATTTAATTACAGTTTTAGTTGCATAGCATTTTTGTGCCAATGACATGATACAATGGAGCTATTCTGTAAGTTAGTTCTAAAAGCTGGTTGATAAATAAAAGTAAGGACAGTGGAATTCTAAAAGAAACAGTTGCCCATGAAAATGGTCTTGAGAATATATCATTATGACTTAAATCATGAAGTATATGTTTCATTTGTTTTTCATAATTGGGATCCTTTTCAGGAGAAGTGCAATGACAATTATGAGGCCCAAGCAGAGAAGAATCAAGGCCAATCAGAGGGGAATCAGCATCAATCAGAAGGAAATTCGGACAAATCGGAAGAATCTCAGGGCCAACCAGAAGAAAATCATCATTCTGAGCGATCCCGAAACCACTTAGAGAGATCTTATTATCATTTAGAGAGATCTCAAGGGCAACTAAAGATACATCATGCCCAATCTGAGAGATCTCACAGCCAATCCAAGAGATCTCATGGTCAGTCTGAGAGATCTCATGGCCAATCAAAGAGATCACATGGTCACTCAGAGAGATCTCATGTTCACTCCAAGAGATCTCATATCCAGGGAG
Organism: Mandrillus leucophaeus; assembly: GCF_000951045.1. Taxonomy (NCBI): domain Eukaryota; kingdom Metazoa; phylum Chordata; class Mammalia; order Primates; family Cercopithecidae; genus Mandrillus; species Mandrillus leucophaeus. The sequence continues at coordinate 721,922 of NW_012098799.1, forward strand.
ATCTTGTGGTCACTCAGAATGATCTCCTGGTCACTCAGGGAGATCTCATAGCCACTCAGAGAGATCTCATAGCCACTCAGAAAGATCTCATAGCTACTCAGAGAGATCTCATAGTCGCTCAGAGAGAGCTCATGGCCACTGAGAGAGATCTCATAGTCAGTCAGGGAGATCTCATGGCCAATCAGAGAGACATCAGAGATACTCAACAGGTAAAAATACAGTGACTTCTTAATTATCAGAACAATGTGTTGAATTCTGTGGAACTAGAAAAGCATATCTCTGTATTCTAATGGCTAATATATATTTGTTGAAACAGACATATATTGGGACAAAGACATAAATATTAGAATGGAGGCAATGTATACATGGTATCAATATTCTTTCAACTTGATGTCCTCTAAGCTATCATCCAGTTACCCAAGATGTCCCATTAAGTTGTTCCCTGTAGATCTGCTTTCCCTGGAAGAGCCCTATGTACTCAGCCTTTCCTATTGGGCCTTTCCCACAATTAGAATATTTTGATTTAGTGTCCTGTCTCCCTTGGACATTCCAACCTGGTAAGCAAGCTAATCTAACAACTAATTGCCAAATTGATAATATATAATCTATGATAATGAATATCTCTGCTTCCCACTCTGTCTCCTTCCTAAACCGTCCTCAGAGAGTCCTTAGCAGACAAATGGTAGATGTATCTTTGGGCAGCTGAACTTTTCTGCTTTCCTCAAATCAGACCATAGGAGAGGATATATTCTATGCATAGATGTAATGCTAACCTTCTGAATATATTTTGAATACATTTATATATTCACTGTTGCCTTATAAAACTGGTAGGGTAGGTCTGTCTACCCTAGCAAAAGAAACAGAGAAATTTAAATGTACTTGGAGTTATGTTTTTAAAAACACAAGGTCTGTTTATTGCAATTGCAATTTGTTTGGTTATTCAATAAAAGTTTTAGTTTTAGTTTCTCAGTGATTTCCTTGCTTGTATTGACTGTAAATGTCTAGTCAAATATTTTAGGTTCATATTAACTGCTGCACAGAATTACTTACTTCAGCTAAAAAAAATTATTTCCGGCTGAGCGCGGTGGCTCATGCCTATAATCCCAGCACTTCGGGAGGCCAAGGTGGGCGGATCACTTGAGGTCAGGAGTTTGAGACCACCCTAGCCAACATGGTCAAACTCCATCTCTACTAAAAATACAAAAATTAGCCAGGCGTGGTGGTGAGTGCTTATAATCCAGCTACTCGGGAGGCTGAGGCAGGAGAATTGCTTGAACCCGGGAGGCAGAGGTTGCAGTGAGCTGAGATCTTGCCACTGCACTCTAGCCTGGGTGACAGAGCAAGAATCTGTCTCAGAGAAAAAAAAAAAACTATTTCCAAGATGTGTGTATGAGTTATTGTGTATGTAGACGATGTCTGATGCAGGGATAATTTTAATGCAAAAGGTCCCACCCTACTTACATTAGCAGTATACACATAATTTGCTATAAAAATGAAAATGTTTAACACTGATGACAAGCAATCCATATTTCTGCATTTATTAGGGATTTGTACACATTTTACTTAATTTTACATACCAATTTTTGTTTGTCAAGTGGTATAATACTTCCATTAAGGGCGCGGAGGCTCACGCCTGTAATCCCAGCACTTTGGGAAGCTGAGGTAGGTGGATCACGAGGTCAGGAGATCGAGACCATCCTAGCTAACACGGTGAAATCCTGTCTCTACTAAAAATACCAAAAATTAGCCGGGCATGGTGGCAGGCATCTGCAGTCCCAGCTACTTGGGAAGCTGAGGCAGGAGAATGGCGTGAACCCGGGAGGCAGAGCTTGCAGTGAGCTGACATCACGCCACTGCACTCCAGCCTGGGCGACAGAGTGAGACTCCGTCTCAAAAAAAAAAAAAGAAACTTCCATTAAGGCACTGAAAATTCTATTTAAATTATTGTCCATTGGCATATTCCTATCGTTTTGCAAATACATTTTAAAATATAATAAACAAGTCCACTCAGTTTTTTTCCTTTATGTTCCATTATAATTTTTTCATATGCTGAGCACAAATAAGTACCACCTGAATGGTTAAGGTTAAATTAATCACATGTAGAGCTATTACTAAAGAATACATAAATTACAGAAAATTAACATGTATTAATTGATCTTTTGGAGATTAATTATTCTACTCCATAACTTTCTATTCTAATATGTATTAGAATAACAATAAGTTGACCAGATGGGCTTAATAGCACCCTTCAGAACTAAAATTTGCTTCTATGTCAAGTATAAAATAAAGATTTCAGTAATTTCATGATCCCACTCAAAATCTTCCCCTCAGGCCAGGTTCACCAGAAGGTAAAGACATGCCAGAGAAGCTACATTTCTGCTTTAAACAAACAAGTTAAATCTAGAAGGCCATTGTGGCCTTAATAAATAGTTGGGCAAACACCTCAAATAAAATATGATAGCATATTCAGAATATTATTTATGAAGTTTGGAATAACATTTTCATTTTTGAAAAACTAATATGCCTCCCAATAAAAACTCTAAACAGGATGTATGCAAACAAGGTGGAAATTTGAATCTTTAACTCCCTTAAAATACCTGATAATTTCAGCTTTTTGTCTTCTTTCCTGATATGGTAATAATATTCATAGTCAAATGCCTTCCTTGACTGGATTGATAGGTAAATAGAGAGGGATAGCAGAACAAAAACTGTCTTTTGTACCCCCACTAGGTGTGGCAAAATGAAATGTTTGGCAAAATATGCATATCTTTACATTAGTTGGGCTGTCCACCAGATTAAAGCTTTTGTAAACATAGATAATAGCTTCAGAGGAAATTACGTATTTAATTTAGTAGTGCTTGCTATTTGAACTCCAATTATAGAGTGACAACTAATACCTCATTATTATTTAGCATCTCTTTGAATTTTAATACTAGACAGCATTCCAAGTAATTCTTAAAATAGATTCAGGCTTGATTATAATTGACAATCTGATCTTTGGGTCTCAAATCCCTAATATATTGTATATCATTCTGAAGACAGAAGTTTTTTCTGATATTTGACTTTATTATTTGATTTTCCTATTTTTATTCCCAAGTTCTTCACTTTTCCCTAGCCGCATTTGTTACCCAGTTGTTCGTATTTTTCTTATTTCTTGAAAGAAGATGCCAGTGAGAATCTGGTTTGCATTTTTCTAAGGAATTGGCCTCTAATGTGGTATGAGTAGCATGAGTAAGTGGAAGTGACATAAGAATAAGAAGACATGTCTCCATGTCCCAAATCTGTCAAAGTATATAACATTAGACAAATTAGTTAATAACTATGCATCTCAATTTCCTAATACATGAAAGGAGGAGTTTGGACTACATGTCTTTAAAAACCTATACCAACTAAAAACGTCGTATGAGTCATGAAAAATGAATGATTTATTCATTTTTTCATTCGAAAAACTGTGGTTAAAAAGATACAAAATTCACCATCTTATCCATTTTTAAATGTACAGTTCAGTAGTAAATACATTCACATTATTATGCAATACGTCTCTAGAACTTTTTCATCTTGTAGATCTTAATTCTATACCCATTAAACAATAACTCCCCTTTTCCCACTTCCCTCAGCATTCCCTACCATTTATCTTTTTCCTACAATTTTGGCTACTTCATATACCTCATATAAGTGGAGTCATACAAGATTTGTCTTTTTGTGACTGTTTTATTTCACTTAGCATCATCAACATTCATCTATACTGTAGCATGTGACAAGAATTCCTTCATCCATTAGGCTAGAATGTATATACCACATTTTCTTTATCTACTCATCTATTGATAAACATTTGGCTTGCTTCCACAACTTGACTGTTAATAAACAGTACTGCTACGAACATGGATGTGTAAATCTCGTTGAGACTACCCTTTCATTTCTTTTGGTAATATACCCAGAAGTGGGAATACTGGATCTTATGGTAGCTCTATTTTGAATTTTCTGAAGAACCCCCATACTGTTTTTATACCAGTGGAACCATTTTACAGTCTCAACAGCACACAACTGTTCCAATTTCTCCACATGCTCAACAATACTTGTTATTTTCCATTTTTCTGGTAATAGACAACCTAATGGGTATGAAATTATATCTAATTGTGGCTTTAATTTTCATTTATCTAATGATTAGTGATGTTGAGCATCTTTTCACATGCTTGCTGTGCATTTATATATCATCTTTGCAGAAATGGCTGTTCAAGTCCTTTCCCTGCTTTTTAATTGGGTTATTTGAGTTTTTGATGTTGTAGGAGTTTCTTATATATTCTGGATATTAATCATTTATTGATATATGATTTGCAAATATTTTCTTCCGTTCCATAGGTTGTCATTTCACCTTGTTGATTGTGTCTTTTGATGCACAAAAGTTCTTAACTTTAATATAATCTCATTTGCATATTTTTTTGTTTTTCTTGTTTGTACTTTTGATGTCCTTTCCAAGAAATTATTGCTAATTCCAGCATCATGAAGCTTCCCCCTATGTTTACTTTAGGAGTTTTATTGTTTTAGATCTTTAATCCATTTTCAGTTAATTTTTGTATATGGTATATGATAAGGGTCGAACTCCCTTCTTTTGCATGTGGATATCCAGTTTTCCTAATACCCTTTTTTGAAAAGATTGTCTTTTCCCCAGTGAGTGGTCTTGGCACTCTGGTAGAAGATCATTTAATCATATAACCAAGGGTTTATTTCTGGGCTTTTTATTCTATTCTAGTGGTTTGTCTTTATGCCAGTATGATGCCAGTTTTTGGTAGGAAAAGCAAAATTCCCAGTTCTCTTGACATGACAGTGGGAGCTAGCAATCTACTTAGGTAGGTACACAGAGAGAAGCTAGGATATGCCAAGAAATGGAGGTATCCTAGATTGCCCCTACACAATTGGCGCCAAATCCTCACTTTTTATTTTTCTTTCTATCATGTCTTCTGCAGTGTTACCTCTTATTCCACCAGCATCTGTCCCCAGGCAGTTGGTCGATGCTGGAGCTAATTACCATCAGCTATTTCCCATGCAAATTTTCTAAGCACACAGCAGGCATCTCTCTTCTGGTGCCCCAGACATTACAGAATATTAAACTTCACATTGGAAGGTGCAGAAAAGGAAGGTGACCACGTCCTCGACAAGGCATGCACCTGATAAATAGTTCATATTTTCTTTTTCTATATATATAGAGAGAGCTGTATGTAAACAGCATTGGGGTGTCTGTTTCTGCAACTGGATTTACAAAGGGTTCCCCCAGTCCTGTGCTCCAGGCCCTGTCTTTACTCTCTTCTTCCTTCTCAAAGTGCCAACCACAGCCTTTCAAACCCTGGGTTTCCCCTCTGGAAAACGGGAACCAGCTTTCTCCAAGGACACAGGGTTTTTACCAACCTGTTGATCACTCTAGCCAGCTGTCTGCTCAGGCCTCACCAAGAAGTCCCGTGTTCATACAAGCTCTGCCTGCCAAGCAGCCAGGCCGCCAGCGTCACCAGCTGTGGGGCGGCTTACAGCCAAGGCCAGTAGGTAGGGAGCTCGCTGGGCGTGGGGCTGCCTGCCATGTGATGCACAGGTGCTGCTCCTTTCTGGGCTGTGGTGAGCTGCGCTGCCCCAGGCGACCCGCGCTGCAGGCATACAAGGCCAGGGAGCTGTGGCCGCGGTGCAGGGGGCGCGGGAGCATGACAGCAGGCCTCACTCCCTCCCTGCGCTCCGGCAGCCCCTGGCCTCCTCTCCTGGCCTCTGCGCCCCCTGCCGGCTGCTGCCTGCCGCCGGGGGCCTCCCATGGACAACAAGTTTCTTCCTTTGTTGTGTGTGTGTTGTGCTGATGGCACTCACTATTTTGATTGCTATAGTTTGTACTATGTTTTGAAATCAAAAAGTGTGAGTTCTCCAACTTGTTTTTTTTTTCCTCAAAATTGTTTTGTCTATTTGGGGTCCCTTGAGATTGCATATGAAATTTAGAATGAATTTCTTATTTCCGCAAAAAATGTCATTGGATTTTGATAGGGATTTCACTGAATCTATAGATTTCTTTGGGTATTATAGACATTTTAACCATATTAAGTCGTATAATCCATGAACGTGAGACATCTATTTGTTACCGGTGGAGGGTGTCCAGGTTCTTGGTGTCTTGAACACAGAACTGGACAAAATGCACAAACAAAGCAAGGAAAGAATGAAATAACAAAAGCAGAGATTTATTGAAAATGAAAGTACACTCTACAGCGTGGGTGCAGCTGAAGCATAGGGGCCCAAGAGCCCCATAACAGTTTTTTGGGGGTTTAAATACCCTCCAGAGGTTTCCTTTGGTTGCTTGGCATGTGCCCTATGTAAATGAAGAGGATGAAGTAAAGTTACAAAGTAATTTACTTGGTATACGCCCTATATAAATGGGGAGGATATTTCCTGTCAAAGCTGAAGTGTTTCCATTTGATTTAGCTCTAGGAAGCCAGCGTGAATTGGCCTTATATTCCCTGCCTCCAGACCCTATTCTCCTTCTTCAGTTCCCACCTGAGAGATGTGATACCCACAAATCTTTATGGCTGGTGGAGGAACCAATGGTCTTTGTTCTGTAACTGCTTCATACTGGCTTGGGGCATAGTCTCTACCTATTGCGGATAATGGAACTCTTACCTTGCTCTGTCTAGTGGAGGCAGGTTAATTCCTTGATGGCCAGGGTTGGTGTCTTCACCTGAAACTGACTGGAACCCTTGTTGCATGATCATCTGAAGCTTGATGGTCTCTAGGCAACAGGAAATGAATTTGGTTAAAAGATTTAATGGGAACTTCAGGAAGTGGATACCTCTACTGTCAGGAATGTTTATTATAGAGATTTGCAGGAGAAAAAACAAAACCTAGTCTGTTCTAGGATCTATGTGTTTGCTTGAAGTCTTAGCACAAGTAACTCCATTTTAGTTTGGTTTGGTCTGTTGGGGCCTAGTGAATGAGCTCAGTCCAAAACAATGGCCTCCAATAATTTTGTTTAAAAATATTTCCCCTTTTTGCTTAGGTTCTCACTTAGGTGAGAGTGTGACCAAAACTTAGGGCCTTAGTGCCACCCTCAGTTACCATCATTTTGCATTTCCATTCTCAGCACATTATGCATAGGTTATGGTGTCCTCATAGTAGCACATTTTTTTCAGCTCTTGTCATTCCAGTTGAAGAGAGACCACTTGACATTGTAGAGATGGCTCCATGCAAGCATTTGAAACCTTTGAGAGAATACGGTGCACTAGGGAGACTATTACTATGACTATTGGGAGAATCATACCAAGAGTTTGGAGTATGCTTCTTTCCTAGTGTCCCCATAAAACAAACCTCCTAAAATCAAATAGATCAAAGAATGAGCTAAAGAGTCTCCTCACTTAACCAAGCAGTCTCTTCGTTAATCCACTGCAACTGAATCTCTGTAATACCCAATGTTTTCTCCATAGGCCATGAGTACCAGCAGCTGCACAGCTACTTCTTTGTTCAACCAATTCTATCATAACTTTCACAAGAGAATTTAAAGTTTATTGTATAACTGTAGCCTGTACAGTAGAATTTGCTATAAGCCTATCATAAGGGATACATTTTTAATCATTGCTTCTTTTACTCCAAACCATGGAAAAAGTACCTAACTAATGATGCCCTTCTAGAAGGGTGGAGGCCTCCTAGAAATGTTCTTTTTAACCCGTGATGTGGGTTAACAGGAGTGAACCAATGTTGTTTCCGACTGATTATGAGGCAGCGAATGTACTATTAAAAATTCTTGGCAGGGCACGTTGGCTCATGCTTGTAATCCCAGCACTTTGGGAGGCCAAGGCAGGCGGATCACAAGGTCAGGAGATCGAGGTCATCCTGGTTAACATGGTGAAACCCCGTCTCTACTAAAAATACAAAAAATTAGCCGGGTGCAGTGGCGGGCGTCTGTAGTCCCAGCTACTCAGGAAGCTGAGGCAGGAGAATGGCGTGAACCCGGGAGGCAGAGCTTGCAGTCTGCCGAGATCATGCCACTGCACTCCAGCCTGGGTGACAGAGCGAGACTCTGTCTCAAAAAAATAAAATAAAATAAAATAACTTCTTACCTACATTGGGAACATAATAAGCATAATTATGATAGCATATACTCAGGCATATTAGAATTTTATAAATCCCATACAATTTTGGAACATATGTTAATATTATTCACTAAAATATAACCTGAAGATGATTAAACTTTTTTTTTTTTATTTTGACAATGCTTCCCATGTAACTAAACATGTCAAAGAATAAAAGACAATTGTAAAGCTTAAATTTCATTTGGGGAAACCTATTAATATTTTAAAGGTTTAAAAAATTTATATTCCCATGTCTTCTTATAATTTTCTGCCAAAAACACATTTCACTTTTCTACACACCTTGCATGTAAAACTGTTTCTTCAATAGTTTCAATTACATGTTACCATGTTAACTCTTAGTGACTTTCACTTTTGGTGAAAACCTTGGTAAGTTCAGGATTTTAATTGTGTATTAGATGTGGAGCCTAGGACCCAGATAGAGCACAGATAAGGTCTGACTCTCTAGCATCTAACTCCAAGTGTCCCAGGCATTACCTAGCTGTAAAGCAGGCAAGTTGTACAGTTAAGAGTCATAGTGGCATTTAATGTAGCATTTAGGAGGAGGCCTAATTGCCTTTAAATTGTATAACATTTTTTGCATAAATTCTTGTTCATAAATTCTTTCACAGCTTACACAGACCATCTATGACATGATTGGACTTCTGACTTGTCCTAAACATCCCTCTTTTAAACAATCAGCTATTTTACTTTAGGACAAGAATTTACCATACAATATCCTTTCTTATATATAATCTCTTTTCTTTATAACCTTCTTTGCATAGCTGTGGGGCGTGGCTAATTTCACATGTCCCTAGGCCTTCTCTAGAATCTAATACTCCAAAATAAATTGAACAGTTTTTAAAAGTCAAAGAAGCAGTTTATGACCTTAAAGCATTTAGCATACCTACTATTTGACCTGCATAATTTAGACCAAATGTTTACATTTTAGAAGATATTTTTATTTTACCAATAATCTTTAAAACTGTCTTTATTTCCCAGAGATTATTTCAGTCACATAAAGTAAAAGGCATTATACTTTTTACTTTTCTGACAAAATAGTGGATTTAAGCTCTTATTATTATTAAACCAGTTAAAGCTCTTTTATATTACACACACAACACATATAAATACGCAGAAGATAAAGGACTCATTCCCTAATCCAGGAATTGGACCCTAAACCCAGGCAACCATTTTGAAAAAAGAAAGCATGGCCACATGGTTACAAAGTCAAGCTCCCAAGAACATGACTGACCAGTTTGCTGGGCCATGTTGAACAACAGACCTATGGAGATACTAGGCACACATATTATCTTAAGGTATCCCTCTTTATGACAGAACAATACGGAAAGACACACAAAGCACACCAGATTTGCTACAGCATAAGACCAACATCGGAGTTCTTTTTTATATTAATTACAACTTTACAGAGGAGATAAACAGTGACTTTTACCTTTCATTTAACCGGTTTGCACAGAGAGAGAGGCCAGAGTGTGACTGCTAAGGAATTCTTACCATTTTGCTGGCATGTCAGGTTTTTGTGTTCTCTCTCCCTGAGCAGTCCTAGCAACTCTGCTTGACTTTATGCAAACAAACACATTGCCATGAATTAAGAATATTCACAAATGGTTTACAAATTTTGGACAAATTAGGCAGAAAGCAAGAAATATGACTCAAATTCTACTTACAAAAGTATACTCAACACACTTAAAGTATCAGGAAGCCTAAGCTCCAAAAAGTTAGTTTAAGGTGAAAAAGTTGATGTGTTCCATTAATTCCTGTAGCCCAACAAAGGTAGCCTAGGAATTCCAGTTAAATGTAACAAATGATAACTTGCTAGAAACACATAAGAAACAAAGTATTCACAGAACCAAATAAAAGACTTCCACTAGAAACTAAAAAAAAAAAAAAAAAAAAAAATATGGTTTTACATATGCATACACAAGCCAAGCCAGAGAAGAATAAACAGCAAATGAATGAAAACTAGAAGCAAAAACAAACAGGAACCCAACCCTAAACCTTTTCTATTCAATCTTCCCTGGAGTCTACAGTGTTACCCAGGGCCCCCTAAAAACCATGTAATGAATATTTTATTCTTGATACACAATTTAATATCCTTAAGTTCACCAGTATCACCATACATCCTATGCAATAAAGAAATTCACTCTAGACACATGACCAATAATTACTCTAGTGCCAGTACTATAAGCACAAAACAGTAAACATAGTGTGAAGCAATGCAAGCATGTATGTGAAATTTGGCTCCATGCTAAATTCAGGTTTAACTGTATTTTAGAAAAAAGAATTGCCTAACTGCTGATGCATTTATTTACAATACTTCTTATTTTACTTTAATCAGGCCTAAGACCTTTAACTTTGAAAATGTTAATTAGCCAAATGTCTCCAATTCTCTATCAGGTTTTAAAGAATATTTTATTATCTAAACTTTGTCCACAATCTTCTCTCCTACTTACTGGTTCCTTAATACATTGTTTAACCAACTTTCAGATAATTAGACAAAATTATTCTTTTTCTCACTAATAATATAACCCTTTCTGGCACATTTTGTGTACAGAATTATGTGTTAACTAGAATTCTTATCCTTAGTAACCTAAAACTTTAGTGAAACCCTGAAAAGCAAGAAATCCTGAACCATAAGATATGGGCATTTATAGATAAGAACAATTCCACAATTTTAGAAACATATTTCCGCATATCACAACCCTTTCTTAATTGGAAATGACCCAGATAGTAAATGAGCATCAAAAATAATTTTAAGATTTTAATTTACACAAAAAGTTTACCTAAAACATTTACTCCATTAACTGTACTCAGTTCTTTCACTTTTAACAAAGCAGACATGAGACATCAATCAACATATGTAAAATGAACATTGGTTCAGTCTGGAAAGGCGGGACAAAGTGGGCAGGGGTCTTCCAGGTCACAGGTAGGTGAGAAACAAACGGCTGCATTCTTTTGAGATTCTGATGAGCCTTTCCGAAGAAGGCAGTCAGATATGCATTTATCTCAGTGAGCAGAGGGATGGCTTTGAATAGAATGGAAGATAGGTTTGCCCTAAGCAGGGCTCAGCTTGAATTTTCCCTTTAGCTTAGTGATTTCTGTGACCCAAGATAATATTTTCCTTTCACGAATTACTCTCACTCGTAAAAAAAAAAAAAAAAAAAAAAAAAAACACAGGCACGCAAACCAAGATCATTTTGTTTTGGCTAGGTTTATCGTTTTATAACCTTCTATGCCAAACACTGACATATCCAATAGTTTGGAGCCCTAGCCGTGAGATAGGCTTGCCAGTTTTACTTTGTTTACCCCAATAGCTAATCCGATGAAGGCTGTGAACCAAAATTTCAGGTAAAGCAGTTTCCATGGCAGTGTAATTTTTAAAGGCCAAACCTCCTTACTCCAAAGAACACTGGGGCCAAACAGCACCAAAGGAGAGCATCACACATTGATCAGGCCACTTGCTTAGAACAGCAGCACAAAAGCCTGGATACATGTAATGCCATCACACTTTGCCATTCAACAGTAAACTCCAGGTTCCAAACAATATTGGGGCCAAACAGTATTGCAACTGCAAGAGAAAATTCTAAGGATGGTTTAGTACTAGACCTCAGAACCTCTGCTGAGGGTATCCCATTTGGAGATGTTGAGGTCTAGAGGATTCCCCCAGGGTATCCCCCTCTGAGGTCCAGTCTTAGATTGTCAGACGTCTCTGACCTTAGGAGGGCACCAGTGCCACTTGCATGTTTTCTTTCCAGAGGTGATGGCCTACCATGAGCTTTCCTTTTGTCCCTGGATGAAGGCCTCAACTTCTAGCAGCCTTTTAATATGTAAGGCCACCTTTTCCCATGCTTCCTGTTCTTCACTAGAGTGATAGCTATGAACTTTAATGATAGGAAACTAAAGGCTAGGTGGGTTTCTTTTGTCCTTAGCCAGTCAAGTAGGAGAAGGGAAGAATTTAGCATAAGAAAAGGTTTAAGTCACCTGAAAAGCGTGTGAGTTTGCTCCAAGCTGTGCCACATGTAAGGATCAGGGACCACGACCAGAAAAGATAGAAAAGAGTAAAGAAAGAGGGGGAAAAAAAAGGAAAAAGACCCAGATCCTTTACCTGAACTGGGTGGTAGTGGTTAGGTGCCTCCACATGGACACCCCTTAGTTTCACCTGCCATGGCCAGAAACTTCCAGTTGCCTCCATGTTTAGCTGCTGCTCACTGAGGGTCCTGAGTTGGAAAGAAAAAGAGAGAGAGATTCCCTTGTATGAAGCAGAAAGGAAAAAGAGAAAATTAAATTCCAAACTTTGGGCTTACCTCCTGAGTGGCTCACCAAAGTGTGTTACCGGTGGAGGGTGTCCGGGTTCTTGGCGTCTTGAACAAAAAACGACAAAATGCACAAAGCAAGGAAAGAATGAAACAGCAAAAGCAGAGATTTATTGAAAACGAAAATGCACTCCACAGTATGGGAGTGGTCAAGAGCATAGGGACTGAAAAACCCTGTTTCAGAATTTTCTGGGGTTTAATTACCCTCTAGAGGTTTCCATTGATTGCTTGGTGTAAGCCCGATATGAATGAAGAGGATGAAGTAAAGTTACGAAGTAACTTACTTAGTGTGCACCCTGTGTAAATGGAGAGGATATTTCCTGTCATAGCTGAAGTGTTTCCATTTGATTTAGTTCTCAGAAATAAGGGTGAATTAACCTTATGTTCCCTGACTCCAGACCTTATTCTCCTGCCTTATATCCATTTATTTGTGTCTTCTTTAATTTCTTTCAGTGATGTTTTCGGTGTACAAATCTTTAGCCTCCTTGGTTAGGTTTATTCCTAAATATTTTGTTCTTTTTGATACTATTGTAAAAGGAATTTTTTTCTTAATTTCCTTTTTGGATGGTTAATTGTTAGTTTGTAGAAATCAAACTGCTTTTTGTGTGTTGATTTTGTGTTCTGCAACTTTGGTGACTTTGTTTATTAGTTCTAACAGTTTTTTAGTGGAATCTTTAAGGTTCTGTACATATGAGATCATGTGATCTACAAACAGATAATTTTACTTCCCAATTTGGATGCATTTTATTTCTTGTGCTTGCCTAATTGCTCTGGCTAGCATGTCCAACACTATGTTGAATAGAAGTAGTAAAAGCAGGCATTCATGTCTTATCTAGAGCAATCAGTCAAGAGAAAAATATAAAGGGCATCCAAATTGGAAAAGAAGAAGTAAAATTATCCTTGCTTGCAGATTATATGATCTTATATTTGGAAAAAACTCAAAGACTCCACAAAAAAACTATTAGAACTGACTTTAAAAATTTAGTATGGTCACAGGACACAAAATCAACATACAAAAATTAATAGCGTTTCTATAAATCAATAGTGAACAATGTGGAGAAAGTGATTTTAAAAAGTAATCCCATTTATAATAGACACACATAAAATGAAATGCCTAGGAATTAACTTAACCAATGAAGTAAATGATATCTACAATGCAAACTATAAAACACTGATAAAGGAAATTGAAGAGGACATCAGAAAATGGAAAAATATTCCATGTTCATGGATTGACTCAGCTATTGTTACAGGCACATATTCCTAAGTTAGAGTTTCAATATTGTCTACTTTTTTGGTTCATCTGCAAGAACCTAAATATAGAAGTATGGAGTCCGTCTCAGGTCATATTTACTTTGCTTTAACAGTGGGAATGTAAATTAGTACAACCACTGTGGAGAACAGCTTGGAGGTTCCTCAAAAAAGTCAAAATAGAACTGAAGTATGATTCAGCAATCCTACTACTGGTTATGCATCCAAAGGAAATTAAATCAATAAGTCGAAGAGATATCTGCCTTCCTATGCTTGTTGCAGCTGTGTTCACAATTGCCAAGATTTGGAAGCAACGTAAGTGTCCATCAACAGATAAATGGATTAAAATATGCTACTTGTACATAATGGACACCTCTTCAGCCATAAAAATGAATAAGATCCAGTCATTTGCAACAATATGGATGGAACTGCAGGACATTATGTTAGGTGAAATAAGCCAGGCATAGAAAGACAAGCATTACATGTTCTCACTTATTTGTGGGATCTAAAAATCGAAACTATTGAACTCATGGGCATAGAGCGTAGAAGTAGAAGGATGGTTACCAGAGGCTGTGAAGGGTAGTGGGGGGCTTGGGGAGAAGTGGGGATGGTTAATGGGTACAAAAAATAGAATAAATAAGGCCTACTATTTCATAGCACAATAGGATGACTATAGTCAAGAATAACTTAATTGTACACTTTAAAATAACTTAAAAAGTGTAATTGGATTGTTTGCAACTCAAAAGATGAATGCTTGAGGGAATCAATACCCCATTCTCCACGATGTGCTTATTTCACACTGAATGCCTGTATCAAAACATCTCATGTACCCCATAAATACATGCAGCTAATATTTACCCTCCAAATTTGAAAAGTTTTAAAATAATAATAAAGAGTAAATTAAGTTATTGGGATAATATAGTTTTCTATCTCACTTAGCTATTATGAATACAGTCAAAGTCACGGGCCTAGTATATGTAAAGATTTTCAGGGCACTATTTGTAGATTTTATCTCCAACTATGATATCTTCTCTAGATTCTGACAAGCAGTGTTTGGATCCAGGCCCCATCGAGATCTTAAGAGAGTTTGCCTCTGGGTCACTACTAGCTATAAGGCCTTCAGGAAGTCTTTTGACTCTTCTGAATCCCAGTTTCCTTATCTCTTAAGTGAAGAGGTTGATCTGCTTGATCTCTAGGTTTCACTGGCTTTGACATTCTTGCATCTGGTAATAGCGGCAAAAAATGTGAAATTGAATGTCAGACTGAGGATCAAGCAAAGAGAATATTGTCACTGAAAATGCTGAGTCAATTTTAAATATAGACAATAAACGCCTTGTGCTGAGTAAGGATGACTTTTGGATGATTCGTTTCAACTTTTCCCATTTAGATAACACCAGAAAATGAGTGTAATTCCTATGAAAATCATAGAAGACAGAAAGGTAATTGCACTCAGACATATGTACAACTATATTTAATTATTCTAAATGGACGATATGAAACAAAAAAATGTAATTTTCAGTAGGGAGCTTCAAGAATCTGACGGAACAATCCATAACAACTTCTGTAACAATTGTAATGCAGAACCAGAAAATTCTTAAGTAAAACTACCTGGCTTGCTTCTTTTGTTTTGTTTTGTTTTTTGTTTTTGTTTTTGTTTTTAAGACGGAGTCTTGCTCTGACGCCCAGGCTGCAGTGCAGTGACGTGATCTCAGCTCACTGCAACCTCTGCCTCCCGGGTTCAAGCAATTCTCCTGCCTCAGCCTCACAAGTAGCTGGGATTACAGTTGTTTGCCACCACACCTGGCTAATTTTTTGTATTTTTAGTAGAGATGGAATTTCACCAAGTTACCCAGGATAGTCTCGATGTCCTGACCTTGTAATCCACGTGTCTTGGCCTCCCAAAGTGCTGGGATTATAGGAGTGAACCACCATGCTCAGCCATCTGGCTTGGTTTTATTTTTACATTTGAGATTTCCATGCATCAGTTTTCTCTGGTGATTATAAATATCTTGATGTTGTACCCTTTCTGCTTAAAGCATGCAGGCAATGTCATGTTGAAGAATTCAATGCCATGAAGATTTTTCCTCGATTTCAATCTTAAAATTTAAAATGCTTCTTCTCTTTAATAATACAAACATACTAGACATGCTAAATAAATTTCAGTATTCCAAATGCTATTGGCTCCAATAGCAGAGGACTTTGCCTGGTGACAATGTAAGGGAAAAAAGAATAATTTTTCCTCTACCTTTTCTGAGTTAGTTGAGACAGACCCCTGTAACAAAAGACAGATTAACAAGAGAAAAATAATTAGAAGTTTATTTGCATATACAGGCATACCACAGATAGTGCAGGCTTACCACAATAGAGTGAATATCCCAATAGAGTAAATATAGCAATAAAGCTATCACACAATTTTTTTGGTTTTCCAGTGCATGTACAAGTAAAAGAGGAGAAAAGAAAAAACCCAGTCAGGCAGGCAGTTAAGGTGGGTCCTGAGTTTAATCCTTTTGTCCAACAGAACAGCTGGCATGCACTGATAAGGGAACTTCCACAAGGGGGCTTTCCTAAGATATGCCCACAGCTGCACAGATAAGAAAGGCTACACGGGTGACTTGCCCAGACATGCCTGCAATAGAAAATTCTGTTCCCTGACACACGCACAGTAAGGGAAACAAAACAATATGAAGTAACTCAAGCTAAGGACCAGCATGTGCATTAGGAGGACAGGGCGGAGCTACAAGAAATTCATGGTTTATGCAAATCAGATGCCCAGCCCTCATCGACTTCCTATAAAAACCTTTGTGTTCAACTGTAAAAATGGCTACCCACTTCTGGGTCCCCTCTCTGCAGCAGAGAGCTTTCTTTTTTGCTTATTAAACTTTCACTCCAACCTCACCCTTTGCGTCCATGCTCCTTAATTCTCTTGGTTGTGAGACAAAAAACTTCAGGTAATGCCTCACAATAAGAAACTGCTACATTGTGGTGCATTGGCAAGACTGTAACACAAGTTTTATGTATACTATACTATAGTCTATTAAGTGTGCAATAGCATTATGTCTACAAAGACAATGTGCATATCTTATCTTAAAAATATTTTATTGTGAGAGAATGGAATCATGTCCTTTGCAGCAATATGGATGCAGCTGGAGGTCATTATCCTAAGCAAATTAACACAGGAACAGAAAACCAATTACCGCATGATCTCATTTATTTAAGTGGAAGCTAAATATTAAGTACAAATGGACACAAAGAAGGGAACAACAGACACTGGGGCCTACTTTAGCATGCAGAGTGGGAGGAGGTTGAGGGTTGAATATTACCTATCAGGTAATATGCCCACTATCTGGGTGATGAAATAATTTATACACCAAACCCCATAAGTACAAGTAAAGAAGTTAAATTCTTTAAAAGCCTAATGTATTAGTTTTCTATTGCTGCCAGATTACCACAGGCGGGGTGGCTCACGCCTGTAATCCCAGCACTTTGGGAGGATGAGGTGGGTGGATCACTTGAGGTCAGGAATTCAAGACCAGCCTGGCCAACATGGTGAAACCCCGTGTCTACCACAAAATACACAAATTAGCTAGGTGTGGTGGTGTGCGCCCATAGTCCCAGCTACTCAGTAGTCTGAGGTGGGAGAATCACTTGAACCTTGGAGGTGGAGGTTGCAGTGACCTGAGATCATGCCACTGCACTCCAACCTGGGCAACAGACACCCTGTCTCAAAAACAAAACAAAGCAAAACAAAAATTACCACAAAAAGCAGCTTAAAATAGCACCCATTCATTATCTCACAGTTCTATAGGTCAGATGTCCAGGCATGCTTGGCTAGTTCTCTCCCTAGGGTTCCATAGAGCTGAAATTGTCACCTGAAAGGGGTCCCGATCCAGATCCCAAGAGATCTTGTGCAAGAAAGAATTCAAGACAAATTCATAAAGTGAAAGTAAGTTTATTAAGAAAGTAAAGGAATAAAGAATGGCTACTCCACAGGCAGGGCAGACCTGAGGGCTGCTGGTTGCTCATTATTATGGCAATTTTTTGATTATATGCTAAAGAATGGGTGGATTATTCATCCCTCCCCTTTTAAGACCATATAGGGTATTTCTTGACTTTGCCATGGCATTTGTAAACTGTCATGGATCTGGTGGGAGTGTAGCAGTAAGGACGACTAGAGGTCATCTTGTCACCATCTTGGTTTTGGTGGGTTTTGGCCAGCTGCTTTACTGCAAACTGTTTTATCAGCAAGGTCTTTTTGATCTGTATCTTGTGCCAACCTCATATCTCATCCCGTGACTTAGAATGCCTAACCATCTGGGAATGCATTCTGGTAGGTCTCAGCCTTATTTTACCCAGCCCCTATTCAAGCTGATTCAAACGCCTCTGACAAAATCAAGGTGCCAGCCAGGCTGCCCTCTAACTTGGAAGTTCTGGGGAAAAATCTGCTTCCAAGCTCCTTCTAGTTGTTAGCAGATTTCAGTTCCTTGGGATTGTGAGAATGAGGTTCCCATTTGCTTGCTGGCTGTCATCCAGGGGCACTCTGCTTCTAGAGGCAGCTTGAATTCCCTCCATCTTTAAACCAGCAACAGGTTATGTCCTTCTCACTCTTTGAATCATTCTGACTTACTCTTTTGCTTTTATCATATGATTAGATTAGGCCAACCCCGATGTATGTTGTCAAAGAAAATAAAGAAAAAGAATGCGAAATCACAACTGAAAAGCAATTAGGAAACTAACATGTATTTAATTACTCAGAGCATTCTCTCCCTTTTTTCCAAAATAAACAGTTTTTGGTCCAGTTGGGTCATAGTAGGAAAAACATTTACAACCAGACTGAAAAAAATAAACTGTGAAAAAAATACCTGATTTATTTGGAACTACTAACTACAGCAACTCAACTGACAACGACAGAATCACCACACAGCATTTGGGCTTTTGCTACATTTTACCTCTAGCAGAATGTGACTACATGTGATAAACATATTCCCTTGAAATATCTAACTACCCATTAAAAAAAGTCTTCAGCCAGGTGCTATGGTTCATGCCTATAATCCCAACACTTTGGGAGCCCAAGGTGGACTGATTGCTCGAGCCCAGGAGTTTGAGACCAGCCGAGTAACATGGCCAAACTCCATCTCTACTAAAAGTACAAAAAATTAGCTGGGCTGTGGTGATGTGTGCCTGTAGTCCCAGCCACTTGGGAGGCTGAGGTGGGAGAATCAACTGAGCCGGGGAAGGTGAGAATGCAATGAGCTATGATCCTAGGGGACTGGAGTGAGACCTTGTCTTAATGTCTCTAAAAAAAAAAAAAAAAAAAGGAAAGAAAAGAAAACTCTTCTGTACTGTTTATTTACGTGAAGAGCTGTTTTAGTAAGACAAAGCAAGAATCAGGTCCCACTAGCAGCCTTTCAGGAGACCTCGTGTAGAACATATCTCTACAATGTGGCAGAATGAAATTTTGGATAACTGAGCTGCTTTTCATATTAACTGCTATGAATCCATGTGGTCCAGCTACTTTTTTGGTAACAACTTTATTGAGATATAATTCTCATACTATAAGGTTCACCAAGTTAAAGTATACGGTTCAGTTAGTGTATTAACAGAGTGTGCAACCAATACTAAAGTCTAATTTTAGAACATTTTCAATGTCCCCCAAAGAAATTCTGTGCCCATTAGTAGTCACTCCCCCTTTCCCTCCTTTCCTCCCCTTCTCACAGCCCAAGGCAACCATGAATCTATTTTTTTTTTCTCTATATGAAGGCTCTGGCTGCTTTTGTTCCAAAATGCATATAGGTATAACCATACTTTAAAAATAGTAAGACTGATTTGCATTTAAACAGTAGAATCTGCGCACGGTGGCTCACACCTATTATCCTAGCACTATGGGAGGCCAAGATGGGCTGATCACTTGAGCCCAGAAGTTTGAGTCCAGCCTGGGCAACAGAGTGAGACCCTGTCTCTACAAAAAAAAGATATAAAAAATTAGCTGGGCGTGGTGGCACCTGCTGTAGTACTAGCTACTCAGGAGGCTGAGGTGGGAGGATCACCTGAGCCCAGGAAGAAGAAGAAATTTTTTTAAATAAACAGTAGAAAAACTCATCTAGGGATTTTGAAGTAACAATATAAAAACGACTAGATTAATGCATGCATGCAATTCTTAAAAAAGATAAACGATAGAAAAACTCACCTAGATATTTTGATGTAATGATTTTAAAAAGACTAGATTAATGCATGTTTACAATCCTTCTGAATGCTGCACTAATACTCCCTGATTCAGAACTTGGAATCTACTAAAAAGGAAGCTTGAAGTGGAATATACCTTCTTCATTTTATAGCTGGTTTTAATAAGACTTACGTGAAGTTGAATGGCCCAAAGTTGCTCATCTAATTAGTGGCTGTCAAATATATTTTTATTAATTATTATGCTTAAATGACACAAATGTGAGACATACAGTTAAAACTTTACTCCTAAGGATAAAATATACTACAACCAAGAGTTTTCTGTACCAGCCCAGAGGAATATACTTGAAATTCAACTTTCAAGCAATGGGTAAACAGGTGAATGTAATAGAATTGCACAATAAGCTTGTTCACGTGATGTTAAAGAATTCATGTCTGTTTTAGGACTACCTAATGTATAAAAAGATATCTTTTATGTATCAGAAAAAAACTGCAGTTAACTAGATTCTACCTGGAGCCCTTAATTCAGAAAGAGTCTCTTCCTGTACTGCACCTTCATGAAGGATACAAAGGTCAAAGAAATAAGTCAACTTCAATTAGTTATTTTTAAAACAAACTTCAAGTTGAACGTGGATTTAGTTCAATCTACTACATTTGTCCCTCAGTGTCTGCGGGGGATCAGCTCCAGGACCCCAGTGGATACCAAAATCATGGGTCCTTAGGTCCCTGATATGAAATAACATAGTAATTGCATATAAGCTATACACATCTTCTTGTATACTTTTTTTTTGAGACGTGGTCTCACTCTGTTGCCCAATGTGCATGAAGCTTCCTACTGTAATTAGTGGCAAATGATTTGGAGAGAGAATGTTTCTTCATATCGCAAAAATAATACATGTTAATTGCAGAAATTTTTCAAAATACAAAATACCAAAAATTATCTCTCTCTCTCTCTCTCTCTCTCTCACACACACACACACACACACACACGCAAACTTGTAATATTTACCTCTGTATTTATTTTACTGCCACTAAGCCTTCTTCCACAGTAAAGCTTTCTACACTGTTACACTATTTACCCAGTTCCCCATTGCTGGACAGTTAGGCCGTTTTCAGTTTAAGTTTTTGTAAATTATGCTTGTGGCGAGTTTTCATGTACTTATATATTTGCAGTACCTCTTCAGTTCATTACGTATGATAATTTTCCAGAAGTAAAATTGCTGAATCAAATAGTACATATTTGGAATGCTACAAAAAAGTTGTTATACAGAAAGGTTGTACCGTTTGACATCCCCACTACCAGAATACTAAAAAGCTTGTTTTCTCATAATCTTATTTACAAAGAATATGGGATGGATATATTATTTTCAATGTCTTGCTTGCTAATGGGTAATTACGGGTAAAGAGCAACAGTATGGCCAGGCGCAGTGACTCATACCTATAATCCCAGCACTTTGGGAGGCCAAGGCAGGTAGATTGCTTGAGCCCAGGAGTTCCAGACCAGCCTGGGCAACATGGAGAAACCCTGCCTCTACAGAAAAAAATAGCCCAGTGGGGCAGTGTGTGCCTGTAATCCCAGCTACTTGGGAGGCTGAAGTGAGAGAATCATCTGAACCTGGAAGGTGGAGACTGCAGTGAGTGGCGCCACTGCACTCCAGTCTGGGCGACAGAGCTAGAAACTGTCTAAAAAAAAAAAAAAAAAAAAAAAAAAAAAAAAAAAAAGGAAAGAAAAGAAAACTCTTCTGTACTGTTTATTTACGTGAAGAGCTGTTTTAGTAAGACAAAGCAAGAATCAGGTCCCACTAGCAGCCTTTCAGGAGACCTCGTGTAGAACATATCTCTACAATGTGGCAGAATGAAATTTTGGATAACTGAGCTGCTTTTCATATTAACTGCTATGAATCCATGTGGTCCAGCTACTTTTTTGGTAACAACTTTATTGAGATATAATTCTCATACTATAAGGTTCACCAAGTTAAAGTATACGGTTCAGTTAGTGTATTAACAGAGTGTGCAACCAATACTAAAGTCTAATTTTAGAACATTTTCAATGTCCCCCAAAGAAATTCTGTGCCCATTAGTAGTCACTCCCCCTTTCCCTCCTTTCCTCCCCTTCTCACAGCCCAAGGCAACCATGAATCTATTTTTTTTTTCTCTATATGAAGGCTCTGGCTGCTTTTGTTCCAAAATGCATATAGGTATAACCATACTTTAAAAATAGTAAGACTGATTTGCATTTAAACAGTAGAATCTGCGCACGGTGGCTCACACCTATTATCCTAGCACTATGGGAGGCCAAGATGGGCTGATCACTTGAGCCCAGAAGTTTGAGTCCAGCCTGGGCAACAGAGTGAGACCCTGTCTCTACAAAAAAAAGATATAAAAAATTAGCTGGGCGTGGTGGCACCTGCTGTAGTACTAGCTACTCAGGAGGCTGAGGTGGGAGGATCACCTGAGCCCAGGAAGAAGAAGAAATTTTTTTAAATAAACAGTAGAAAAACTCATCTAGGGATTTTGAAGTAACAATATAAAAACGACTAGATTAATGCATGCATGCAATTCTTAAAAAAGATAAACGATAGAAAAACTCACCTAGATATTTTGATGTAATGATTTTAAAAAGACTAGATTAATGCATGTTTACAATCCTTCTGAATGCTGCACTAATACTCCCTGATTCAGAACTTGGAATCTACTAAAAAGGAAGCTTGAAGTGGAATATACCTTCTTCATTTTATAGCTGGTTTTAATAAGACTTACGTGAAGTTGAATGGCCCAAAGTTGCTCATCTAATTAGTGGCTGTCAAATATATTTTTATTAATTATTATGCTTAAATGACACAAATGTGAGACATACAGTTAAAACTTTACTCCTAAGGATAAAATATACTACAACCAAGAGTTTTCTGTACCAGCCCAGAGGAATATACTTGAAATTCAACTTTCAAGCAATGGGTAAACAGGTGAATGTAATAGAATTGCACAATAAGCTTGTTCACGTGATGTTAAAGAATTCATGTCTGTTTTAGGACTACCTAATGTATAAAAAGATATCTTTTATGTATCAGAAAAAAACTGCAGTTAACTAGATTCTACCTGGAGCCCTTAATTCAGAAAGAGTCTCTTCCTGTACTGCACCTTCATGAAGGATACAAAGGTCAAAGAAATAAGTCAACTTCAATTAGTTATTTTTAAAACAAACTTCAAGTTGAACGTGGATTTAGTTCAATCTACTACATTTGTCCCTCAGTGTCTGCGGGGGATCAGCTCCAGGACCCCAGTGGATACCAAAATCATGGGTCCTTAGGTCCCTGATATGAAATAACATAGTAATTGCATATAAGCTATACACATCTTCTTGTATACTTTTTTTTTGAGACGTGGTCTCACTCTGTTGCCCAATGTGCATGAAGCTTCCTACTGTAATTAGTGGCAAATGATTTGGAGAGAGAATGTTTCTTCATATCGCAAAAATAATACATGTTAATTGCAGAAATTTTTCAAAATACAAAATACCAAAAATTATCTCTCTCTCTCTCTCTCTCTCTCTCACACACACACACACACACACACACGCAAACTTGTAATATTTACCTCTGTATTTATTTTACTGCCACTAAGCCTTCTTCCACAGTAAAGCTTTCTACACTGTTACACTATTTACCCAGTTCCCCATTGCTGGACAGTTAGGCCGTTTTCAGTTTAAGTTTTTGTAAATTATGCTTGTGGCGAGTTTTCATGTACTTATATATTTGCAGTACCTCTTCAGTTCATTACGTATGATAATTTTCCAGAAGTAAAATTGCTGAATCAAATAGTACATATTTGGAATGCTACAAAAAAGTTGTTATACAGAAAGGTTGTACCGTTTGACATCCCCACTACCAGAATACTAAAAAGCTTGTTTTCTCATAATCTTATTTACAAAGAATATGGGATGGATATATTATTTTCAATGTCTTGCTTGCTAATGGGTAATTACGGGTAAAGAGCAACAGTATGGCCAGGCGCAGTGACTCATACCTATAATCCCAGCACTTTGGGAGGCCAAGGCAGGTAGATTGCTTGAGCCCAGGAGTTCCAGACCAGCCTGGGCAACATGGAGAAACCCTGCCTCTACAGAAAAAAATAGCCCAGTGGGGCAGTGTGTGCCTGTAATCCCAGCTACTTGGGAGGCTGAAGTGAGAGAATCATCTGAACCTGGAAGGTGGAGACTGCAGTGAGTGGCGCCACTGCACTCCAGTCTGGGCGACAGAGCTAGAAACTGTCTAAAAAAAAAAAAAAAAAAAAAAAAAAAAAAAAAAAAAGGAAAGAAAAGAAAACTCTTCTGTACTGTTTATTTACGTGAAGAGCTGTTTTAGTAAGACAAAGCAAGAATCAGGTCCCACTAGCAGCCTTTCAGGAGACCTCGTGTAGAACATATCTCTACAATGTGGCAGAATGAAATTTTGGATAACTGAGCTGCTTTTCATATTAACTGCTATGAATCCATGTGGTCCAGCTACTTTTTTGGTAACAACTTTATTGAGATATAATTCTCATACTATAAGGTTCACCAAGTTAAAGTATACGGTTCAGTTAGTGTATTAACAGAGTGTGCAACCAATACTAAAGTCTAATTTTAGAACATTTTCAATGTCCCCCAAAGAAATTCTGTGCCCATTAGTAGTCACTCCCCCTTTCCCTCCTTTCCTCCCCTTCTCACAGCCCAAGGCAACCATGAATCTATTTTTTTTTTCTCTATATGAAGGCTCTGGCTGCTTTTGTTCCAAAATGCATATAGGTATAACCATACTTTAAAAATAGTAAGACTGATTTGCATTTAAACAGTAGAATCTGCGCACGGTGGCTCACACCTATTATCCTAGCACTATGGGAGGCCAAGATGGGCTGATCACTTGAGCCCAGAAGTTTGAGTCCAGCCTGGGCAACAGAGTGAGACCCTGTCTCTACAAAAAAAAGATATAAAAAATTAGCTGGGCGTGGTGGCACCTGCTGTAGTACTAGCTACTCAGGAGGCTGAGGTGGGAGGATCACCTGAGCCCAGGAAGAAGAAGAAATTTTTTTAAATAAACAGTAGAAAAACTCATCTAGGGATTTTGAAGTAACAATATAAAAACGACTAGATTAATGCATGCATGCAATTCTTAAAAAAGATAAACGATAGAAAAACTCACCTAGATATTTTGATGTAATGATTTTAAAAAGACTAGATTAATGCATGTTTACAATCCTTCTGAATGCTGCACTAATACTCCCTGATTCAGAACTTGGAATCTACTAAAAAGGAAGCTTGAAGTGGAATATACCTTCTTCATTTTATAGCTGGTTTTAATAAGACTTACGTGAAGTTGAATGGCCCAAAGTTGCTCATCTAATTAGTGGCTGTCAAATATATTTTTATTAATTATTATGCTTAAATGACACAAATGTGAGACATACAGTTAAAACTTTACTCCTAAGGATAAAATATACTACAACCAAGAGTTTTCTGTACCAGCCCAGAGGAATATACTTGAAATTCAACTTTCAAGCAATGGGTAAACAGGTGAATGTAATAGAATTGCACAATAAGCTTGTTCACGTGATGTTAAAGAATTCATGTCTGTTTTAGGACTACCTAATGTATAAAAAGATATCTTTTATGTATCAGAAAAAAACTGCAGTTAACTAGATTCTACCTGGAGCCCTTAATTCAGAAAGAGTCTCTTCCTGTACTGCACCTTCATGAAGGATACAAAGGTCAAAGAAATAAGTCAACTTCAATTAGTTATTTTTAAAACAAACTTCAAGTTGAACGTGGATTTAGTTCAATCTACTACATTTGTCCCTCAGTGTCTGCGGGGGATCAGCTCCAGGACCCCAGTGGATACCAAAATCATGGGTCCTTAGGTCCCTGATATGAAATAACATAGTAATTGCATATAAGCTATACACATCTTCTTGTATACTTTTTTTTTGAGACGTGGTCTCACTCTGTTGCCCAATGTGCATGAAGCTTCCTACTGTAATTAGTGGCAAATGATTTGGAGAGAGAATGTTTCTTCATATCGCAAAAATAATACATGTTAATTGCAGAAATTTTTCAAAATACAAAATACCAAAAATTATCTCTCTCTCTCTCTCTCTCTCTCTCACACACACACACACACACACACACGCAAACTTGTAATATTTACCTCTGTATTTATTTTACTGCCACTAAGCCTTCTTCCACAGTAAAGCTTTCTACACTGTTACACTATTTACCCAGTTCCCCATTGCTGGACAGTTAGGCCGTTTTCAGTTTAAGTTTTTGTAAATTATGCTTGTGGCGAGTTTTCATGTACTTATATATTTGCAGTACCTCTTCAGTTCATTACGTATGATAATTTTCCAGAAGTAAAATTGCTGAATCAAATAGTACATATTTGGAATGCTACAAAAAAGTTGTTATACAGAAAGGTTGTACCGTTTGACATCCCCACTACCAGAATACTAAAAAGCTTGTTTTCTCATAATCTTATTTACAAAGAATATGGGATGGATATATTATTTTCAATGTCTTGCTTGCTAATGGGTAATTACGGGTAAAGAGCAACAGTATGGCCAGGCGCAGTGACTCATACCTATAATCCCAGCACTTTGGGAGGCCAAGGCAGGTAGATTGCTTGAGCCCAGGAGTTCCAGACCAGCCTGGGCAACATGGAGAAACCCTGCCTCTACAGAAAAAAATAGCCCAGTGGGGCAGTGTGTGCCTGTAATCCCAGCTACTTGGGAGGCTGAAGTGAGAGAATCATCTGAACCTGGAAGGTGGAGACTGCAGTGAGTGGCGCCACTGCACTCCAGTCTGGGCGACAGAGCTAGAAACTGTCTAAAAAAAAAAAAAAAAAAAAAAAAAAAAAAAAAAAAAAAAAAAAAAAAAAAGAAAAAGAAAAAGAAAAAACAAGAAGCAAAAGCAACAGCATAAGGCAATGAACCCAGAAATATTTCCCAAGCTTCAAATGGTTTTTCCCCTGTATGAAACAGCATCTATATAAGTCACAAACCTCTCCCACTCTGCCTTGAATAACATCAGAAGTACAACATTGTCACAACAATCAGTTGGGACAATGCCAAGAGATGTGAAGTCTATCTGTTTGGCAGTATGTGAACAAAGAAACAGGCTGACTGAATTTTCCATTTTTGCCTCATTTGGCACCAATCATAGCATGAGTTTTCTGAGTGTGGTCTTCAAACCAGCATTCTCAGTCTCACCTGGGAACTTGCAAATTCTCAGGCTTCACATCAGACCTATTGAATCAAAAACTCTTGGTGTGGGTCCCAGAAATCTGTGTTTTAACAAACCCTCCAGAAAATTTTGATGTATACTAAAGTTTGAGATTTTGCAGGATCTTACTTCTTAGTGGTAGCTAAAACTCCTGCCCAAGATCAGGTGAAATTATAGTGCTTCCCCATTGTCTCCATCTCTCCATCCATCAATCTTTCTGCTTCTTACTTTTTAATGTGCCAAACTCCCTCCCTCTCTCCCGTCTACTACATCCCCACTCTAATACTCTATCCAATAATAATAGTGGATGTTGGGTGACCCTCTGCTTGGCTGGACCTTTAGCACTCTATCAGTGTAGCCATCCTCGTCTGATCTTAGGGTTCCTAGAGATAGGGTCTATGATGTACTTACTGATTACACTCTATTTATTGGTTTGAGAAAAGGGAATCATGGTACAACCAGAAGTGGCAGAGCTGGGAGATCTCTCTCAAGTCCCAGAGCTCATACTCTTAACCTTAAAAGCACTCATGCCTTTGCTTGCTTCAACATTGTCTCTTTCTGGGATGTTCTTTCCCTCCTTTGCTGACTGTGGATCCTGTCCCATCCTTCAAGATGCAGCTCTGTTATGTTAAATGGATTTAAATGGGGGAAAATAAAGTTTTTACATGGTTTGGCCCTGTTGTGGTTTGATCTCTGGCTGTACTCTCCTATTTTATCTCCTTCCTGTTTTTATCTCCCGCACATCTTTCCAGCCACACCAACTTCCTTACTATGCTGCTAATACAGTAAGCATGCTCCTGCCTCAGAGCATTTGCACTTGTCTTTCCTCTTAGAACACTTTCCACACCTAGGACAGAGGTCTCCAACCTTTTTGGCACTAAAGACAGGTTTTGTGGAAGACAATTTTATTATGGATTAGGTGTGGGCACGGGGGATGGTTTCGGGATGATTCAAGTGCATTACATTTATTGTGCACGTTATTTCTATTATTATTACATTGTAATATATAATGAATATACTGAATGAATATAATGAATGTAATATATAATGAAATATACAATTTAATGTAGAATCAGTGGGAGCCCTGAACTTGTTTTCCTGCAACTAGACAGTCCCATCTGGATGGAGGTGATGGGAGACAATGACAGATCATCAAGCATTAGATTCTCACAAGGAGCTTGCAACCTAGATCCCTTGCATACACAGTTCACAATAGGGTTCACGCTTCTATGAGAATCTAATGCTACCACTGATCTGACAAGAGGCAGCTCTCAGGTGGTAATGCCAGTGATGGGGAGAAGCTGTAAATACAGATGAAGCTCAGCCTCCTCTCACCTCCTGCTGTGCGGCCTGGTTCTGATCAGGCCATGGACAGATATCGGTCTGTGGCCTGGGGGTTGGGGACCCCTGCCCTATGGGACTCTTCTCCTACACATTTACATGGCTTTCTCCTTCTGGTCATTCAGAATGCTGTTCAAATATTACTTCTTACACTACCTCAGAGGGACCTTTCATGACCACCCTATCTGAAGTAGCTCTGTAATCATTCTATTTCCTTTTGTGATGCCTTATTTTTCTTCATAGCATTTCTCATGATTTAACCTTTAATTTGTCTTCCTTTGTTTATTGTTGCTCCTGACCCCGAATGCAAGCTCTGTGAGGACGGGGACTTTCTAGAGTTTTTTCTTTATTATTTTATCTCTAGTGCCTAATGAAGTACTTGGCATATAAAAAGTGCTCAAGAAATATTTTTGGATGAAAGTCAGAGTTATGAAAAAAGCTGAATTTTTAATGAAAGTTGGGATATTGCAAAGAATGCAATAAACAAAGATTGGAAAAAAGTGCACCAAAATGCGTTAGAATTTAAGAACTGTAGGAAATTTGTATTTTCCCACATTTACTTTAACATGTTTTATAAATTCCTGAAATAATCATATTTTACTTATATTAGAAAAAAAACCCCACATTTGTGGGTAAAATAAAAAGTACCGATTTGTACATCTCATGCTTTTTTTTCCTTTAAGAGATGGCAGGGGGACGGTGGTCTCACTGTGTTGCCCAGCTGGTCTCGAACTCTTGCTTCAGGTAATCCTCCCACATACGCCTCCAAAAGTTTGGAATTACAGGCGTGGGCCACTGCGTCCGGCCCTACATCTTATGCCTTCAGTCCTGTAGGGTTTTTTGTTTTCTGCCGTGGGTCTGGCGGAAAGATTTCCCTACTCCAGCTCAGTGCTACCTGTCAACCACCAGATGGCAGCATTCAACTTCCGAAATCTGGCTTTTAGCTAACTTCTCACAAACCGCAATAAAATAAAAGAAAAAAGAAAACCTTTATGGTTAAACAAATTGTGGAGTTTTGGGATACTTCAGAAAATAGATATTCGTTTGAAGCTGGAAAATATTTTATCCTTAAACCACAGTTTCCCAATGTAATTCGGACAGTTGATCTTCAGGGTATTCAAACAACTAATCCTGAAAGTCTACTAGTAAAGAGGAGTTATGGCATAATTTTGCATTTCTCAGAACCACATCTGGCAGTTGTGGTAGTCAAGACCAACTTTCTTTGGAAATGTTTTGGCATTTGCGCGAAAAGCGTAACTTTAAGACCTCTGAACAATTCTTCTCCCATCTGCACAGCTATAACTAATGCTCCCCCAAATCACTTTCCTTTGCCAGATAAGTAACCAGGGAGCATTAAACGTCGGTTCCCTTTTTAAATTCAAATATCCCTCCAGGAATTTGAATTGTTACAGGTTTTTGTGTTTTGTTTTGTTTTTGAGACAAGGAGGTCTTGCTCTGTCCCCCCAGACTGGAGTGTAGTGGCACGATCTCGGCTCACTGCAACCTCTGCCTCCTGGGTTCAAGCGATTCTTGTGCCTCAGCCTCCCAAGTAGTTGGGGCTACAGGCATGTGCCACAAAACCCAGCTAATTTTTGCATTTTTAGTAGAGATGAGGTTTCACCATACTGGCCAGGCTGGTCTCCAACTCCTGACCTCAGTTGATCTGCCCACCTTGGCCTTCCAAAGTGCTGGGATTACAGGCGTGAGCCACCGTGTCCAGCCATGAGTTGTCATAGAATTTTAATGTTGTAAGGTAATAAATATAGTTTTATTTTGTTTTTAAGGAAATAAATCTGGGACTAAGGGCTTAAACAACTTTCCCATGATTAGATAGCTACTTAGTGGCAGAGCTAAGTAAAACAAGGCCTAGGTCTCCTACCTTCAGCCCACTGTAGGCTTTACGTTTATTTGGGTTCTGCTATTATATATATCACACCGCTTTTCTTTATGAATATATACCTTGCAATAGTATGCTGTCTGGGACTTGCTTTAAAATATTTTAGAAATCAGTCACCCATTCAGCAAAATATATAAATTATGTATAATTTATAAATAAATATTAGCTGGGCATGATGGGGCGCACCCGTGGTCCCAGGTACTCGGGAGGCTGAGGTGGGAGGATTGCTTGAGCCAGGGAGACAGAGGCTGCAGTGAGCCGAGATCATGTCACTGCACTACAGCCTGAGTTATGGAGTGAGACCCTGCCTCAAAAAAAAAAAAAAGGAGAAAACAGAAAAAAAACAAGAAATTTATAAAATAATAATATACAGTATATGAAATTTTATAATAAAGGTTTTTGTAAGAGTATATCTGATTGAGATACCAACGAAGGAACATTAAAAAAGATGGAATGGAAAATGGAGAAGTTGAGGATGAGGACAAATTTCTTCCAGTTATTTCTTCATCTACTGGTGATGCTTGACCGAATCAGCTGTGTGATCTTAGGGAAGTCATTTCCCCTCTATAAGCTTGTTTCTTCATCTGGTAAGTGAGGTCTTTAGAAACGATGGTCCTAAAGGTACCTGGAAGCAATATGCATCTCAGCTCCCTACGAAAACCCCCAAATATTTAAATTCCTCTTTGGATTTTCTGAAAGGATGACAAAAGAAGCCTCAGATCAGGTAGAGCCCCCATGGTTCTGACTGAATCATTTCTGACAGCTAGGCAGTTCCACAGCCCCACAGATCCTCAGAAGACTCCAAAGCCACCAGTTCTGAACTGGGACTGAAGTCTTTAGGAAGCAGCCATACTTAGTGTTGCAGTTTCCCCACAGCTTGAGGGTACCCAAGGAACATGGCTATGTACCACTCCCATGGCTCCCCGAGGCTTCCATTTGAATGTAAGAACACAGACTGAGGTGGACCAAAGTTTAAATCCCACCTCTCCACTTCCTAGATGTGTATGATCTTAGTTATTTCTAGTTCTCAATCTCCCCATAAATAAAACTGTTGGAAAAATTAAGTATTCAATAAAGGTGAGTAAGAAGGTAGATAGAGAGGTAGACAGAGAGGGGATAGGATAATATATTTGAGATATTGAATTTTTGCCCTCCAGGAGTTCGCCCCCTTCCCATTCAAAGTGCTAGTCATTTCAGTACTCATTTTCTCAGTGGTGGCATGTGACTATCGTAAGGCATAAACAGTAAGATCTTTCTGACTTAAGAGGACAAAATCTTCAAGCAGTGATGTGCTGGAGCCGGCTCCAACTGACTCCTTGAGCTAAAATTAACCATTTTAAAGTAAACAACTCAGTGCACATCTTGTTCCAAAACATTTCCATCCATCACTACAGAATAAAACCCCACACCAATTAAGCAGTTACTCACCATTCATCCCCCTTTCAGGCTCTGGTAACAACCATTCTACTTTTTATTTATCTGGATTTTCCTATTCTGGATATTTCATATAAGTGGAATCATGTGACCTTTTGTTCCTGACTTCTTTCACCTAGTGTAACGTTTCCAAAGTTAATTCACTTTGTAGCATATATCAGTACTTCATTCCTTTTTATGACTGAATAATGTTCAGTTGTATGAATATACCCCTTTTGTTTGTCCATTCAATAATTGATGGACATTTGGACTGTTTCCTCTTTTGTTATGAATAATACTACTGTGAACATTTCTGTATAATTTTTTGTGTAAGCATGTTTTAAATTTTCTTGGGTATATACATGGGAGTCGAATTTCTGGGTCATATGGTAATTGTGTTACCAGAGTTGTGAATAAATGCCTACAATCAGCAATCAAGAGCTATTTGGAAATCAGTACGTGGAAACATATTCAACATCATTCGCCCTGGGAAGGGGGAAATGCAAACCAAACCACAATGAGATACCACGTCACATCTACTAGGCAGACAATAACAAGTGGCAGAGAGGATGCAGAGAAACTGAAACCCTCATACTTTGCCAGTGAGATTGTAAAATGGTGCCACTGCTTTGGAAAACAGTCTGGTAGTTCCTCAAATGGTTAAACTTCGAGCCTTCATTTGTGAATGTCTCCTGGGCATGGGAGGGGGTGGTCAGGCCCTGAACAGAATAGCTAGAGAAGCTTCCTCCCTCCTCCCCTTGGGATGGGATACTCATTAAACACATGCCCATTCAGATAGACAGATGGATATGTGGATCTGATATTCATCTCTTTGGTGTCCCCTCACATCCTATCCCCACCCCCATCCCCAATTCTCACCTTCCTGAGTGGTAGCTATCCTACTGCAATACAAATTCTCTCCAAAACAACTAGTGCAGAAAAGATAATCCATGGTTTTCCCTCTTTGTTATAACTGATTTTCTGGGGATTTTTTGAAAGTGTGAGCAGAGGCTTACCATGTAACTTACATATGCAGTTCACATTACATATTGTCCTGCCCCTGGATCTGATTGCCACCATTCTGCTCCTGGAAATGCCCCCTTCATTCCTTTCATCTTGTCTAGCTCCTTCCCATCCTGTGAGATCCAGGTCAAATCTCGTGCCCTCTGTAAAATTTTTGCTCAGTTAAATCCGGGATAAAAGTGCCCAGTGACTGGGTAGCATAGCTCCCAGATATCCCAGTACTCGTAACTAAACACCATAAAATGCTGCTTTTAAAAACTTAACATAGTGAAGCACATGATTTTTTTGGATTTATGTTCCACTTTATGCTAAAGAAATGGTGGCAGGCACAAAGAGTTTCAGAAATATTTAAGGGGCCAGGA
Organism: Mandrillus leucophaeus; assembly: GCF_000951045.1. Classification (NCBI taxonomy): domain Eukaryota; kingdom Metazoa; phylum Chordata; class Mammalia; order Primates; family Cercopithecidae; genus Mandrillus; species Mandrillus leucophaeus. The sequence continues at coordinate 755,050 of NW_012098799.1, forward strand.
GGGATGGCTCATGCATGTAATCCTAGCACTTTGTGGGGCCGAGGCAGGTGGATGGCTTAACCTCATGAGTTCAAGACCAGCCTGGGCAACATGGTGAAACCCATCTCTACAAGAAATACAAAAATCAAAAATTAGCTGTGCTTGGTGGCATGTGCCTGTAGTCCCACCTACTTGGGAGGCTGAGACAGGAGGATTGCTTGACTGCAGGAGGTTGAGGCTGCAGTGAGCTGAGATCACTCCACTGCACTCCAGCCTGGGTGACAAAGTGAGTCCCTGTCTAAAAAAAAAAAAAAAAGAAAAAAAGAAAGAAAGAAAAGAAATGGTTAAGGGAGATAAGTTTGAAGTAAATGTGAACTGAATTTTGTGTAGACTGCGCTGGTTAAAGACTTTCATTGTTTGGTTTTACTGGGAATACTAATGCTTTGTAGCCATATTGTTTACCTTCCCTTGGGTGATAAATAGGTGGGATGAGGAATTGAAAGGTTTGGGTTCTGGTCCTAGGTTAGTTGTTACCTAGGTATATAATCTTTCAGCTCCTTTAACCCTCCCTATGAATCAATAGGAAAATGGGAAAGGTACTACCTATTGATAAACAATTCCTAGAGAGTCTATCTTATTTGTTTTGTCAACCCTTTATTACTCCCAATATTACTTCCCTGGTTCAGATTTTCATCACTCTTAGCCTAGGCTCTTGCTACCCAAAATGTGGTCTTCAGCCAAGTAGCAGCTTGTTGGAAACACAGAATCTTGGGCTTCACTCCAGACCCTAACAAATCAGAATCCACATTTTAACGAGATCTTTAGGTGATTCATATGCACATTAAAATCTGAGAAGTACTGGCCTAGACTAATTACAGCCTTTTAGCTGGTTTTTCTGTCCCCACTCTGGGCCCTTCCAATCTACCTTCTACATTGTAACTAAGAAGAACTTTTCTAAGCCAAGATTATATCACTTCCCTGTTTAAAATCCCTCAGGAAGCCAGGCACGGTGGCATGTGTCTATAGTCCCAGCTACTCAGGAGGCCGAGGCAAGAGGATTGCTTGAGGCCAAGAGTTCAAGGTGGCAGTGTACTATGATCTTGCCTATGAATAGCCACTGCACTCGAGTCTGGGCAACACAGTGATAACCTGGCTCTTAAGATAAGTACACAAAATAAAATCCCTCAGTGGCTCACCATTATAAAATAGCAATATAAAAAGAGCCTAGGCAGTAGAATCAAACATATTAGAGAATCATATGTTTGAAACAGTAAGTTTTGTGGCTTTCCTTGTTGTTGTTGTTACAGGTTCTCACTCTGTTGCCCAGCCTGGAGTGCAGTGGTGCAATCAAGGTTAACTGCAGCCTCGACCTCCTGGGCTCAAGCCTCAGCCTCTGCCTCCCGAATAGCTGGGACCATAGGTGTATGCCACCACACCTGGCTAATTTTTTTTTATTTTGTAAAGGCTAGTTTGTGACTTTTGACAAGTGATACAAGCTTCTCTTGGCTCTAGTTTCTTCATTTGTTAACGGCAAAAAAAAAAAAAAAAAAAAAGCCCACTGACGAGTCTATATATGCAGAAATGTTTGCAGGTGAAAATGTGATGTCTGAGATTTGGTTTCACATAGTCCATGGAAATGGAGGATGTGTAGGGGTATAGATAAAACAGGAATGGTGTGGCAGATTGTGTTTTCAAATATAGCTGCAACAGTATCTCCCATTCTACGTGCTCTTCTACAAGGTGACCTTGACACCCACCCCATTTAAGAGGTTGAATATAATTCTGCTCTCTTTGCATCCTAGCAAACCTTGTAGCTCACTTAGAACCAATATAGCAGAAGTGATGCTGTGTGACATCTGAGACAAAATCAGAAACCTTCATGAAGCTTCCACCTAGTTCTCTCTGGACACTTGCTAAGGGAGAAGCTAGTAAGAACTTTGACTACCCTGAGACCATCATGCCAGAGACGCTACATTTAGGTATTCCAGTCAACAGTTGCAGTTCATCTCAGCCTTCCAGCCATTTCCATCAAGCCACCAGACATAGGAGTGCAGCTTTGTTTGGACCCTCTAGACCAGTTCATCTATTAGTCACTACTATCAGCCATCTATCAGTAGGCCACTCCTGAGTGGCCTCAGTTGGTGCTGCAACCAACAGAATTGCCCAGGTAAGCCCTGCCCACATTCCTGGCTCCCCAAGTTGCAGAATCTAATAAAATTCTTGTTTTATCCCATGAAGTTTGGAGGGTGGTTTTTCAATGCAGCTGCAGATTACCAGAACAATTGGCATGAGTTGATAACTGTTGAGGAACTGTTTAATTGGGTACATGGAGGTTCATTATATTATTCTTTCTACTTATACATATGTGTGGAATTTTCTATAAGAAAGAGTTTTTTAGGAAAGAAATGTATGTAAAGTACTCAGCTCAAAGTTAATAGTCAACAAATAGTATCTATTACTATCGTGAATAGAAGTAGTCAACAAATAGTAGCCATTATTATTGTTATTGGAATGAAGTTCAGTCTGGGTAGCACAGCATTCACAGTCCTTTTGCTAATTTGGTTTTTGCTTCTTCAAGTTCATCTTTTACCAACTCACACCCTTCACTTCGCTCCTACATGCTCCAGAAATTACCAAAATACCTACAGTTCCTAGAATATGGCTCCGTGCTTATGTCTCCATGCTACTGCCTATGTTGCTTTCTCTTTTGGGAAGTATTTCCCCACCTTTGTTTCTGTATAATGCTTCAAGATTCAGCTCAGATGTAACTCCATCAGGGAAGCTTTTTCTAACACATAGAAATAGAATTTGTTCCTCTTGTTATTAGGACCCTACTCTAAAGAGACTTCTTCCAAGGCATCAAGAGTAGTTTCTTATGCTTCTGTGTATGCTTGTCTGTTTCTCTATCAGACTATGAAACCTTCCCCACTGTGCTATGTGTGGGGAATCACTGGGGAACACTACCAAATCTTAACCCTCTTGAAGCTCACAGTGCAAGTAGAGAAGCCAGACAATAAACAAATAAATCTAAAATTAAATTGTGATAAGTCCTATGAAGGATACAAGCAGGAAATTAGGAGAAAGCAGGGGGCCGGAAAGGGAAATCCTCTCAGAAAAGGATGACATTTGTGTTGAGCTGAGAGAATGAGTAGGAGTTAGCCTTATTCATAGGCTTAAGCCAAGGCCTAGCTCAAGGCTTGGCAGGTAGTAGGTTGCATTAAATTCCTATTGAATGAACTTGCTCTGCCTCGCTCAGAAGTTTCTTGTGAGCATCACATGTGATAACATCTGCAAAAGTTCTTTGGATTGTATAAAGTGCAACACAAATGCAACTTTATTACAGACGGTATCGTGAGAAGATGGGAAGCAGAATTCCCTCTTTCATCAGAGTGAACTTCTGCAGACAGGCAAGTTCTGCCCTAGCCAAGTGTATCCAGGCTTACGGTCTTCTCTCCAAACATAATTTTCTTATTTTTTTTTTAATTGTCAACATGGCCTTTAATGAGATACAGGAGGGAGTAGACACATGGCTTGTGTGGGTGTAGGTTTGGATGAAGTCCTGTAGCAGGAAAGCAGCCAGCTCTAGTGCAATGACTTGAAGATCAAACTGGATGATTTTCAAGGGTGGAGGGGAGGATGCTAAGGAAAGTGGGAAGTAGGGAAAGTGATTAAGAATAGTAATATTAACTCCATGTTTGCCCGTCCATATGATCTGATTCTATCAAATGCCTAAGTTCCTCCCCTCCCTTTTCTTTACCTCCCCGACTTATGGTTGTCCAAATATCTCCTGTTTTCAATAAGACCAGAAGAGAATTAACATATATTTAGCATCTACTACGTGAAAGCCACTATGGCATGTGCTTTCAAAACATAAAGGTGTGGTGGCTCATGCATGTAGTGCCAACTACGAGGGATGCCGAGGCTCTAGGATCACTTGAGCTCAGGAAGCGGAGGTTGCAGTGAGCCACGATTGCACCACTGCCCGCCAGCCCGGGTGACAGAGTGAGACCTAGTCTCAAACAAACAAACAAAAGCATAAACAAAAACAAAAAAAACAAAACAAAACAAAATACAAAAACCAACAAAAAGAGCACAGGTTCTGGAGTGAGACTGTCTGAAATTGTACCCCTCACATCAAAATACCTGCTACTTAATGTGTATTTGCCCTAATTCAGATACTTCATGTCGAATAAAGTATCCTTGCCTATCTCTTGATCAAAATTACCATTATGCAAGACAAGTATATTGCCATATTATGAGTGAGCTGTGTGCTTTCTAATTCCAGTTCTCCCTCTATGAGGTGGATGGCACTAGGCAAGTCCATTTCCTTCTCTGGATATCAGGCCCATCTGTACATGAGGGTTTGGATTATGTAAGTGATTTTCAAACTGTGTTTCTTTGGGAACTTAAGGTTTCAAACAGGAGACTCAGGGAACTCTATAATGGTAAAAAGCAGAATTGGCAGGGAACTCAGTACACCCACTTTTGCTTCAACCAGAGCAACTAAATTCTGCTTCTACCTTTTTATTTATTGCTTTTTCTAATAAGTTTTCTATTGAAATAAGGGTTTTATTTATAAATTTATTTAACCACTGAAGTAGATCCTAACACCTTTTCCATGCTAAAATTTCATGACTGTAAAGGAATTCTGTAACTAGTTAAATGTTGAATGCAATGATGTATTTCTTTTTTTTTTT
>NW_012098799.1:761435-763492 GCF_000951045.1 Mandrillus leucophaeus
TGGTGTATAGGAATGCTTGTGATTTTTGCACACTGATTTTGTATCCTGAGACTTTGCTGAAGTTGCTTATCAGCTTAAGGAGATTTGGGGCTGAGACAATGGGTTTTTCTAAATACACAATCACATCATATGCAAACAGGGACAATTTGACTTCTTCTCTTCCTAACTGAATACCTTTTATTTCTTTCTCTTGCAACGATGTATTTCTAAAGGAAAATATAGCTTAAAAAGCACATTGACACCATTATCTCATTTGATACCCAGAACAACCCCATGAGGGTTAAAGAATGAGAGATCAGACCAGGCATGGTGACTCAGGCCTGTAATCCTAACACTTTGGGAGGCTGAGGTGGGAGAATCGCTTGAGCTCAGGAGTTCAAGATCAGCCTGGGCAACATAGTGAGACCCCATCTCTACAAAAAGTTTTTAAAAATTAGCCAGGCGTGGTGGTGTGCACCTGTATGCCCAACTACTCACGAGGCTGAAATGGGAGGATTGCTCAAACTCAGGAGGTCAAGGTTGCAGTGAGTTGTGATCATGCCACTATATTCCAGCCTGGGTGACAGAGCAAGATCTTGTCTCAAAAAAAATTTGTTTAAAAAAATAATGAGACATTAAGAGACAGGGAAGTCCTTGCCTGAACTTCTGTAGCCAGGTATGGAAGAACCATGACTGGAACCTAGGTCTTTTTTATGTTGATTGCTTATCTAGCCTCCACTGCACTATATTACAACGCTTCTCAAAACTTGATTGTGGTGGGAAACAATAAGCAGAAAATTTCCTCAGAAGTGATGTTGGGCAACATAGACACGAAAGTTGGAAAGTTCTTTGGCATCCTGAGAATTTCAGTTACAGAAGCAGAAGCAACTAATTCTACCTTCAAAATGTTCAGTTCCCACACACCACACTTGGAAAGTACCCAGCCAGAGAGTTAAGCTGTTCTTCCTCTCTTCATCCCAGAGAGAACGTATCAAGGAAAATGACACAACTGATTGTCTAATGAAAGCACTCCCCATATGGGAATGACTAGAGTATACACAAATGCCTTGTGGACTCCTTGAACAAAGACCTTAACTTACACCTTGACGTAGATAGTTATGGCTGGAAAAGGCCTAGAGATCACTGAAACAAAGAATACAAAGCTAGGATCCCAGAAAATTCTCCTTACCCATGTAGAGTTGCCTTAGTGACCAATATAGTACAAAGACATTTGCAGGCAGAGTGGTATAATGAAATGAATGGATCTCTGAGTCAGATAGATCTGGGCTTGAATTTGAACTCTTGCTTTACTACTTGTGCATCGTGGGGCAATTTATTTAATCTCTCTGAGCCTCAGTTTCCTAATCTGTAAAATTAGGATAATATCTCCTAAGGGGTATACAAAAAGGGGTAAATGAGATAATTCTCATAAAACTCCATTGCTGGCTGTAGATTCACTTAACTTCACTAAGCCTTACTTTGAAATGTAGACAAAAATAACTACTTTGTAGGATTAATACATATTATGTAGGCTTGGTGTGCTTTTAAATGATATTTCAAGTATTTAACTACTGATGGAGTCTGGGCACTGACCAATCAGAGTGGCACCTGCTGAAAACAATTGGTTTGACCATTCTAGTGCCTAATTGATGCACAGCCAAATATCAGCCTTCATGTGGAAATTAAGTTAAATGACACGAAACATAATAGATATGTAATGTATTATATTTATGTCTCTTTCCCTTCCTGCTCTTTTAGTTTTCTATCATATCAAACTACTTAACTAGAGGAATCTAGCTCCTCCCCTATCTGAATTACGGTGAATTATATTTGCCTTTCTGATTTCGTAATTCTATTTGGGTTCCTTATTCGATCCTGTTTTAAAGTTTTGGCATTCCAATGTAAAAATTTCACATTTTCATGATAATATCAGGGTATTCATAATATCTATTCTAAGGAAGTTGGGGAGAGTAAGTTACACATCTTAGGAAGCTGCAATAGAGTGAGCTCACTGGAATCATTTTTGAGGAAAAGGTCTCTTTGTGATGTGAAAAGGTAGATGTGTCTTGGAAAAAAAA
>NW_012098799.1:764697-864134 GCF_000951045.1 Mandrillus leucophaeus
AATTAATTAATTAATTTTAAAAAAAGAAAGGAAAAAAATAAAAAATAAAAAAGGATCCCTTTTTGCTTAGGACGTTGTAGGCATTACAGAGAGATTAGTGGCAGTTGGGAGCTCTTCCCAAAGGGACTAGGGATCAGTCCCATCCTGACTAGGGCACCTGAAAAAAACAAGGGAACCTTTAACTTTTAAAAGAGAATTTGCAGAGTCGAAAGATTTTTGATGCATCGTTTTGGAAAAATTCAGGGCTTTGTTCAGTGTTTTGTTGACTTTTTTCCTAAAATCAACATTGTCATCAGAGAAAGTAGCAAATATGGTTACTATATGTCTGTTTACATTATCTCCTGCATTTCCCAGAGAGAGGATGTTCTGAATTCTGATAATTGGGCAAAAGTCTGACAAAAAATATTTAGGTGATAGAGGTTGTTCCATTAGGGAGATGAAAAGACCTCTTAGTTTCATTATTCAGATTTTTTTTTTTTTTTAGACAGGTTCTCACTCTGTCTCCTAGGCTAGGGTGCAGTAGGGCGACCTCGGCTCACTGCAACCTCCACCTCCCGAGCTCAATCGATCCTCCCACCTCAGCCTGGCAAGTAGCTAGGACTACAGGTGTGTGCCACCATGACCAGCTAATTTTTGTATTTTTTGTAGAGACAAGATTTCGCTATGTTGCCCAGGCTGGTCTTGAACTCCTGGGCTCAAGTGATCCACCAGCTTCAGCTTCCCAAAGTGCTGGGAGTACAGGTGTGAGCCACCGCATGTGGTCTACTCTGACTTTATATCATTTAATTATACCACAATATAAAATCTAGACAGTATGTTGTTTCTCTAAATGGACTTCCTGACGAAGGAGATGAGGCCTGTGCAGAAAACAGGGTGTTCAGACTTAGATTTTGGTGCAGTTCAGATTAGGAATAGTATAAGTCATTCTGGGGCTCAGTCATCCATGAGTAAGTTGACTCTCAAGGTTTTGGGCCTACAGAGCTGAGAGAGAGAGAGCACTTTACCTTCGAGAATCAATTTCTTTGTCTTCTCTCACCCTACATGGACAAAGTGTGACCATCCATGAAGACTCTGTCCAGATATGCCTTACTCTATTTTACACCATTGCCAACAGGTTTCCACCACAGCCCTGCCAGCTTACTTTTTTACTTTGCACCCCAGATTGGTTTTTAAAATTGACTCTTGGCCTTTTAATTTCTGAATGTCTAGGTCATTCCTGCCTCTCAGAAAAGAATGTCTGTCCATTCTTGTCCATTCCCCGAGTGCTCCAGCTTGGTGCCTTTCCCCTCTGCCATTCTGACTTTCCAACAGGTAAACACACTTCATGAACTTTAGCTTGCAGAGCAGAGGCTGTACCTGAGGTGATCCCAAAATTCATCCAAATACTCTATCCAAGGGCAGGCAAATGCTGCATGGGAAATCACAAAGAGGAAGAAAAAAAGAGAGAGAAGAGACAAAATGAAGCTTTGACAAGCAGCTCAGCTGGGCCATGCCTGTAATCCCAGGCAGTGGCTCATGCCTGTAATCTCAGCACTTTGGGAGGCTGAAGTGGGAGGATCGCTTGAGCTCAGGAGTTCAAGACCAGGCTGGGCAACATGGCAAAACTTCATCTCTACTGAAAATTAAAAATAAATTTAAAAAATAAAATAAAATAAAATAAAATAGACTCTTAGAGAACACTTTCTGACACAATAGTCTGTTCTGTATTCTGTTGTGCCCAATAATTAACTCTTAATAATTGTAGTACAATGGGCTGCTGTTTACAGTGACTATTAAAATATCCTTCACTGCCTTTTGCTGTTAAAATGCCTAGAACCCACTTTATAATATTTTAGCATTCTTAAACAGTAATATAAAATGACATCTGCATATGTTTTTCCTTCTTGAAAATTAACAAAAGAGTAGTTCGTTAATGACTGTGTCTGTAGAGAGCAAGGCAAGGCTTCCAAAGGGGGCTAACCATCTGTGTCTCTTCCTTCTCAGTTCTGGTGAAGAATTCTGAGATGATGGGTTGAGAACAAGAGAGCTGAGAAGAGCCTCAGAGGGGTGAAATTAATTAGATATCAGGAAATCTCTGGAAGCTGTTTTGAAGCCATGCTAAAAATCAATGACATTTGCTATGGGCCAGCCACTGCACTAAAGAGAAAAGAGAGAATTAGTTTGGACTTTGCAGAACCACAGCCACATGAAGGGTATTCCATGCAAGGATTTACATGTGCAATTCTGTAAATTTGGCCAGAAAGTCAAATGACGATGCTATGGAGGTAAGTTCTCCAGTAACACATTAAATCACTCTCTGAGAATCTGTTGATTAGGATCTAGTTTATTTTCATGTTCCAGAATGAAGCTAGAGCAATGCTGTCCTCTTCAATCTCAATATATTTATTGCTTGAAAAACAGGAGACAATATGAGACCTTCTGCCTCTTCACACAGCAAGTGCAAGAGAAAGGGGGCAACATGGATTTTTTCTAAATCATGTTTCCCAGCTGAGGAGCAGGCTGGAGCATAAGAGGAGTACAGAGCCATTACAACCGTTTAGATTGGCTTCTATTTTCATCAGGGTCACACTATCTTCTCTGGAAAGATAAATCCACTTTCCATGCCAGGCAACAGGAGAGGTTTTGAGGGCCAGGGATTTGTTTCTCTTCCTTGTTACCCTTCCCACCCAGGTTGTCACACCATACAACAGGAATAAAGAGTACACTGAGAAATATTGAATGGGCCAAAAGTCTGACAAATAACCAAGCATTTTCATAAAAAGAAAGAGTTTGGTAATTGCCAATTTACTCTGGTTTTGCTTCCATTTGGTTCCCTTTTCAGCTGATTAGCCCAAGTGTGACTATTGAGACCATGGAAGCATCTCAGGGTTGAGGAGACAGGAGTCCCATTTTCCACTTCCTGCTCTCTTGGGTGACTCTGCTTCCCCCTGAGCAAAGAATTAATGAAGATACCGTTAGTTTTTTTCTTTTTTTTGCAAATAAGGGGAGGCAATAACTTTTCAATCTGCTTTTTGCGTATAAGGACCTATTAACAGACACTGAACGTTTATTATCCAGTATAAACATAGAGCCAAAACTAGGGGAAAAAACAGATATGAAGTTTCCAGAATTATGGAATTTTAGGCATATTTTATTATCGGTTATCATTTGTTGAGCACTTACTATGGACCAGCCACCGCATTAAGCATTTTACATAGTCTATTACATAGTTCAATTTTAAATTTTTACTTATTTACCTATTAGAGATAGAGTCCCACTCTCACCCAGGCTGGAGTGCAGTGGCATGAGATAATAGCTCACTGCACGTCAAACTCCTGGGCTCAGGTAATTCCCCTGCCTCAGTCTCCCAAGCAGCTGGGAATACAGGTGTGTGCCACCACACCTGGCTGAAGTTTATTACATAGTTTATTAGTCTTGAAAACAGCCCTATGAAATAGGTACAATTATTATCCCCATTTTACAGAGGAGGAAACTGAGGCTTATAGAGGTTAAGTAACTTTAACCAAGCCTAAACAGCTAGTAAGTGGTAGACGTGGGATTCAAACCTAATACTGTGTTACTAAAAGAGCTATGTTCTCAATCACTCTGCCACACGGTACAAGAGAGGTGTTAGCTAGAATGCTTTCAGGGGCATAATAGTAATTATAGTTAAGGCTGTTGTGGAAGGCTTATTATATGGTAGACCCTATTCTAAACACTCACCTATGTCAACTATAGGCTCTACATCTCACACTCTATAAAGAAGGTGCTGTTATTGGGCCCATTTTACCGTAAGGAAAGTGAGGCACAGAGAGGTGTTAAGTTCATGGAACTAATAAATGGTGCAGCAGGGCTACAAATTCGGGCACTCTGACTCCAAAGATCATCCTTTTAGCTGCTAAGCTATGTTAAGGTAAAAATATTCGTTTCTGTGTGAGGAAGCCCAGTCCACTTTGAGAGTCAGCTTTCTTTGTTAGAAAGTTGTGTCTGCAGCTCTAATAGACTTCTCAGAAGCAAACAGAAGAGTTCAAGAGTCCAACCGACAGCAGAGGCTCTTGCTCAATCCCTTCCCAGAATGCTTGTCTCCATTACCCTTTAACCTGCATCTTTGAACAAACTGATATATGGGGAGTTCAGCAATGGCAGATCTCAGCTGTGCCTTTAATGTTGGATATGTCTGCTAGCACACCATGTTTTTCATTTGATCTAAAGGAGATCTAATGAGAGATCATTTCCTGATAACACATTGTCTGCTTTCAACATCACTAGGAAAGCACTTTGCTACAAACAATCCTTATGTTGGTTTAATTGCCTTTGAAAAGGGCACAAGAGGGAGCATCAACTCTTCAGAGTTTGGGTCTGATTTCCTGAGGTGTTCCATTTCAGAAGAGGCCCCTGACAACAGGCAGAGAATAAAAACAAGTGTGGTTTAGGGCAGACAGTGTTTTTCAAACAGTTGGCCAGATCTCTCCTGGCAGCCGGGAAGCAGCTGAATCATCAAACACTAGACCTCTAACGAGATGGAGGCTGGGCTGTATTGAAGTGCATTCCAGACTGACTGTGAAACCCAGAGCTGCTGCTGCTTTCCCAATGCTGGCTCCCTTCCAAGGGGCTGGCCCAGCTGAGCTGCTTGTCAAAGCTTCATTTTGTCTCTTCTCTCTCTTTTTTTCTTCCTCTTTGTGATTTCCCATGCAGCATTTGCCTGCCCTTGGATAGAGTATTTGGATGAATTTTGGGATCACCTCAGGTACAGCCTCTGCTCTGCAAGCTAAAGTTCATGAAATGTGTTTACCTGTTGGAAAGTCAGAATGGCAGAGGGGAAAGGCACCAAGCTGGAGCACTCAGGGAATGGACAAGAATGGACAGACATTCTTTTCTGAGAGGCAGGAATGACCTAGACATTCAGAAATTGAAAGCCAGATGTTGGAATAAGACTCTAGACTCAATTTGAATCCTAGGAGTGTTGATAACCTTGATGAAATCCTATTACTAAAACTTTCTAGAGTAGAGGGGAATTAATGGGGCCTAAGTAGGGTAACACATCTTGAAAATAACCAGATCCCTCTATTTATATCAGAAACAAACGTTTTGACTCTTTAAGTGCCATGGTCTGAATATTTTTGTCTCCCCCAAAATTTATATATTGAAATCTTATCCCCAATGTGGTAGCAATTGAAGGTAGAGCCTTTAGGTGGTAATTAGGTCATGAGGGCAGAGCCCTCATGGATGGGATTAGTGCCCTTATAAAAGAAGCCAGAGGGAGCTTGTTTGGCCCTTCAGCCATGTGAAGATGCAGCAAGAAAGTGCCATCCATGAAGCAGATAGTGAGGCCCCATCACACACTGAATCTGCTGATGCCTTGATCTGGGACTTCCCAGCCTTCAGAACTGTAAGCAATAATGTTCTATTGTTTATAAATTACCCAGGGTAATGTATTTTGTTATAGCAGTCTATTAAACATGAAGAATAAACAATATTTTCTGTGCCTTTTATGATGACTGCCTGTGGCATGTACCATCCCCAAGCCTAACTATAAATGAGCACAAAAATATCTATTGTTTTCCATCTCTGCTGATATGTAGATGACTATTGTTTAATTACATTTGCCCCTGATAAGGAAGAGGAAACATCCAATGTCTTCCTGACTGACAGTGCCATGTTGGCCACTGGTCTCAACTTGGAGCTGACCTCAACCTGCTCAGATAGGTTTTTCACCTAAATAAATATTGTGGAAGAGAGAAGCCTCCTTCTTCACTGTTAATAGCAAACTGCAAAAGCATGGAGGTAGGGGGAGGGAGACTGCGTCTTGGAAAGAACCTTGAAGTTCCACAATACTATAATCCATTGTCTGGACTCTGGTGGGAAAGAGAAAAAAACTGGATACTGAGGCCTGTGTCCCCATAGGGCTTTCTGATACACTTGGAGGAGCCCCAGTGCCTTGGTGTCCCTGTTATCATCAAATTAATTGATTTGCCCAAAGTCACACAGTATGGCATGGTAACTGGGTATAGAAGTTATGCCCAGGAACGGTCTTCCTAGAATTTGCTGATAGATAATATTTTGGGATTTTGATGATGATGATTTTGACAGGGTTTCAAAGTTGATAGATTTAAGGGATTCAGATTAACTGTCTGGAGACCCTAGTATATACAGGCAGGGAATGTATGAGAAAGAGAGAGGAGGAAGGAGGGAGGGAAGACAGAGTGAGAGAAAGAAAGAGAGACAGTAACAGAGACAGAGGGCCATGATGTAAACGTATATTGGGCAGAAGTGGGGATTGGGGGTGGAAAGCAAGAGAAGAGAAGTTTTGAGAGGTAATGGTGAGAAGCAGGGAGGGGTCCAGACTTGAGTCTAGAATCTCCTTGAAGCTTCTGGAGCACATCATGTCTCACAAGGAAAGCAGAGTTTCATTCCAGCCTGAGTCAGCCTGCCTATCAGTGGCCTTGCTCCCTGCTGTCTTACTGTCACTCATGCTCACAGGCACATCTGCTTCAGTGCCCCAGGCCAATTCATGGTATATTCATCTGTATATTCGTGGCTCATGTGACTGCCAGCCAGCCAGCAAGGCGTCAGAGCACCAGCAAGTAGCCTAGGTTGAAGCACAAAGGAAACACTGACAAATATAAAATACTTATAAGTGTCTGGTGCCAATTACAGCCAGTTAGCACTTAAAAAATTCAAGAGGCTGGAAGCAGTGGTATCAATATTGGAGTCCAAAAGCTTGTGTCTTTGATTATGTGCATATGTGCATCTAAAGAACACACTTGCACGTAGAAGTCTTTCAGTAACTGGCAATCTTCATGAAAATGATGTAAGAAGGCTAAGTCCATTCCTGGTTTTCTCTTCCAGTAGGTTCAGTTAACATAGTGCAAACTGTTCACAGATCAGACCATTTATCCCCTGACAAGTGTCTGGCCAGGACCCAAGGCCTGCTAGGTTGGAAGGTGATGGCGGCTGCAGAAGCTTTGGCTACTGTGCTTTTTATGCATATGCAGCCCCCACGTTTTACCATTGGAATTGGATAGTCTCTTGCAGAGTACGTTGAACTTGGAGAGATTTTTCCATGTACTTTGCAGCCTCCAAAACATCCAAGACTTTTCTTATAATCCCAGTTCAGTTGAACTTTGACTAGCTTTTATATAGACATAGTCCACTTTAATCACTTAAACAGAAGAACATCATGAAACATGTTTTCATTCTGACGATTTTGCACCTAACTAGGAGACAGCCACCAAATAAAAAGTCTTTCCGGACTTTTTTTTTTTTTTTTTTTTTTACAAGACTATAAAACTCTTTAATTCTTAGACGAATGTAGAGTTTGAATGAACTAAAGTCAGAGTTTATAGAAGGTCAGAATAGAAGGCTAGAATTAGTGAAAATAAATGCTTTTGCCTTTTGGAGACAAACAGAATGGGATAGAACTATTTATCTAGAGCCAGGTTATTCAGAATATCCAAAGAACCAGAGGATAAAGGCATATCCTTTCAGACTTCTTTGTAAGAACAATTGAGGTAACTGACTTTGGTGATATACACCACTGTTAGCAAAATCCTCAGCAAGTTGCATGTACCAGTATGGTTTGAAAAAGTGGATAATCTATGCTTAATGTCCAGGACTTACATTTCAGATATAATGATTGCATACATTTGGCCAGTTATGATGATATGCACCAGCCCTTGTCTATAGACCTTTAAAAAGTTGTTGGCTGGGTGCGGTGGCTCACACCTCTAATTCCAGCACTTTGGGAGGCCGAGGCGGGCAGATCACCTGAGGTCAGGAGTTCGAGACCAGCCTGGCCAATGTGGTGAAACTCTGTCTCTACTAAAAATATAAAAATTAGCAGGGCGTGGTGACATACACCTGTAGTCCCAGCTACTCAGGAGGGTGAGGCAGGAGAATTGCTTGAACCCCAGAGACAGAGGTTGCTGTGAGCCCAGATCATGCCACTGCACTCCAGCCTTGGAGACAGAGTGAGACTCTGTCTCAAAAAAATTTTTTTGTTGTTGTTGAGGTTTGATCTCAGGAAAGCCTTCCCTAAATTCCCCACATTCAGGAAAGAATGTGGGTGAAATGTCCAGTGATACATTTCTAAGTAATTATCTGTTTAGATTTCTGTCCTTCACAATACACTGTAAGGTCTTTGAAGGCAGATACCATATTCTACTTATATTTAAAACACGACTACTAACTTGCTGTATAATATAGATTAGGTGCTAAACAAATATTTGTTTAACTGTTGGTAGAAGACAGGCAGTGGGACAAATGAAAATTGAGCAGGGGTGATCTAAAGTGAACATTCAAAATATGGTCCACTTTTTAGTCTGTTTTCCATGATGTGGATGAAAATCTGCATTCCTGAATCTGAGCCCATTTCTATGACAGGACCAGGATTATATAATATGAGTAAAAAGCCTGTCTTAACTAAATCTCTTTCTCCTGAACTTCATGACTTTATTCTGTCATTTTGCCTGAAATCTCACGATAATGAGATCCGTTTTGTAAAGTCTGAGAATTCTTGAGGTTCTTTCATGTGATTTGTCTTTCATATCATAGTATGCAATTGTTGGATCAGGTTGTTCTACTTTTAACACCTAGCTGATATTGGCACACATAAAAAAAGAGTTTTGACCAGGCGCGGTGGTTCACACCTGTAATCCCAGCACTTTGGGAGATCAAGGCAGATGAATCACCTGAGGTCAGGAGTTCGAGACCAGCCTGACCAACACGGTGAAACCCCATCTCTACTGAAATTACAAAACGTAGCTGGGTGTGATGGTGGGTGCCTGTAATCCCAGCTACTTGGGAGTCTGAGGCAGGAGAATTGCTTGAACCCAGGAGACGAAGGTTGCAGTGAACTGAGACTGCACCATTACACTCCAGCACGGACAACAAGAGTGAAACTCTGTCTCAAAAAAAAAAAAAAAAAAAAAAAAAAAAAAAAAAGTTTTGACTAAAGAGGTTGGAGGATGAAAGATGGTGCCAAAGTAAGAGAAGAGGAGTATTTTGGAGCATGGGAAAATACAGGGGAAGTTCAGTTTGGGTAGCGGACTGCAGTTTCAGGTCCTGTGTTGGGTAGTGGGTGAAAGTGAAGCATGGGTACAGAAAAGGATTTGGTGAAGGTCAAAATCAAATTGAGAGTGATCAAGCTGTGGACTAGGAGAGTTAGAAAGATTATTACAGGTCCTTAATGCCAAGATAATATGAAGATATGGAAAGGTTAAGTGACAGTTCCAAGGTCATATGGTATTTCTTTGTAGAGCTAGAAATAAAACTAACAGAACTTCGATCCTTTTACCACACAATTAAATTCCATTTCGGTGCTTGTTAAACAGCTACATGTTCAGCACTCTGCTACATACTACTGGGAGTGAAAGTTCCATTTAGGATATTTTGCCATCATGAAGTTCTCCATTTTCCTTCCTTGTAATAAAGATTTCCTATTGTGAAGGCCAAAATATATGAGCAATATTGCCTAATATATGCTGGGATATTGGAATTTAAAGATAGCAAGTGAAAGTCTCTGCTTTATAGCAGATTCAAATCAACAGGGGTAACAAATTTAATAAACTCAATCATAAAGAACTAATTTCTCTCTTTGGAATCAACTTTAACATCCCCTCTCTTGATCCATTTAGGCATCAAGTCATGTAGATTCTAACTTCATAATCTCTTCCGGACCTACCCCTTTACTCACATCACCTTCATTCTCACCTTAGACTGCATCCTTACCACCTCTCATAGGGATTGTTGCAGCCATCTCTAAAGTGGTATTCCTATATTGATTTTTTTTATCATCCTTCGGTCAATGCACACCTATGTCAGATTAATATTCCTAAAGCACCACTTTGCATTCCTCCATCACAACTCTGTTCAAAATTAATTTAATGTTTATTTAATATTTAATGCATTTAATGTTCCCCATTAACCAAGGATAAAGGCCAAATTCTTATGCTGACTTCACAGTCATCTCCTTTGTCCTCCTTTGTAGTCATTTGTTTATGAACATATCTTATTTCTGACACTGGATTGTAAATTTGTAGGGGCAGGAACTCTAGCTTCTTGTCTTTCAATTTCCATATACTAGAACCAATTAGACACTTGGTAAATGTTTCTTATTGCTTCCTGTAATATAATATCAAAATATTTTCATTTAATACTCCATAATCAAATTCACAGAAGATATTCCTGTATTTGCTAAAGGCTTATGTTATTATTTGATTTAATCTTTGTAACCATTAATCTTCAGAAAAAATATTTCATATTATCTATATTTTTACACATATACACACATTCACATAGAGTTAAGTCAAGCTTTGGCAGAGACTGACCTAATTCCTTAATATGTATCCCAAACACCTACACTGTTATGATTTGACTTGCCTCTAAGTGCTTAAGCTTAAATCTGTCTTATCGCTACTAAATATACAACCCATTCTAGCCAAGTGTACTAATAGAGAAAAAATAACTCTTCATTCTCTTTGTGCTTTGTGTTTGTTCTTTGTACTGGTTCCCACAATGGGTATATTCCCAATGGGTCCATAGGCAGTCAACAGGAGTTTTAGCTGAAGGCAAATGATGGATTACGCCCACTAAGAGAAATTCCATATTTATTTTTAATGGGCTGGGAAACAAGATGTTCTGGAAAAATCATTGACTTAACAATCAGAATAATGGGATTCTAGACTTGGTTTTACCAGGAATTAGCAGTATGATCTTAGAGTCATGTAAATACTTATTGTGAATCTATTTCTACATCTGTCAAACATAGGATAATGGTGGTGCATTTGATTCATTCATTTCACAAATTTTTAGTGGTTGCCGAATACATGATAGGCATGGTACATGACACTTTATGTAATAGAAAGGTGACTTGAGTAGAACCCAGACATGAGCTTCTGTCCTTGAGGAGCTTATAAGACTACAAGGTAGACGATACATACCCAAAGGACTGAAATACAAAGCAGACAGACATGAGAACCATGAAAGAGGTACAGAAAAGTATGTAATGATCTCTCAGATCCCTTCAGCTTAAACATTCTATGGTTTGTCATTAATTTTTCATGAAAACACTCTTTCCTTCCCAAAATGGAAATGCTGTAATAATTTATTAAAGTGCTTTCTTTACTAGCATCACTTCCCGCATCAATGGGAAAGTTAGGGAGATCAAATTGAATGATTCAGACCATAATCACAAGGAGATGGAAAAAGGGCATTTTGCAGAAAGATGTAATACCCCTTAACAAGTCAGCAAAAGACAACAACAGGAACTTTTAAATTACTTGTTTCTAAAGTACCTGTTTTGTAAAAGAATTTTGAAGACAAAAACCAATCACACATTACTGAGTCTCTGTACTTCTAGCCCTCTTCAAGAGACTGCAGGAGTTGGAAATGAAGCGTAACATATGGTGCCTCTCCTCGTTCTGATTAGCATGTAGGTAGGAAGATCAGACTAAATATAGAGAGGACGATTTTAAAACAGTTTGGTATGAAATTGCATAGCGCAAATTATGATATCATAAGAGGTAAAAGAAGAGAAACATTGCAATGGAGGAAAGATGTCTTTAAAATCAGTCAGATCTGGATTTAAAACTTTCTTATGTGACCTTGGGCTTATTGCATAAATTCACTGTAATTCAATTTTCTCAACTGTAAAATGAGGATAACTGTACAACTTGCTATGCAGGGTTGTTCTGAAGATTAAATGGGCAAGCGCATGTAAAGTGACAAGCATTGCCTGGCCCATAGAGGTGTTTAATGGTCATTTGTTGATTTTGATAATTAGAGTGAGTTGGAATACCTAAAGAAGAAGTGTAAACCCAAGGTGGGCATTTAGAGATGGCAGAGAGGAGAGATTAGAAAAATATATAAAGAAATCTACTTATAAATTTGACCTGTAAGAAAAAAATTAAGAGAGAAATAAGTGTTATCTCATGTACTTCCATTTTGTATCTGGCAATAAACTAATATTAGCAACCACCAGCTAATAGCTAGTGATAATTAACAATCTAGTGTTCATCTGGTTAGCATGTCTCTTCTCAACGTAGTCATTAAACTCATTTGTCAGGGAGTCTGTAAATATCATAAGGCTATTAAAATTTGGTCCATGGATCTTAAGAGTGAACACAAGCACAATTTATTATTTGCTAAACTCAAAGAATTTGCTCTTGATCCTCTAGCAGCCCAGAATGAGGAAAGGATTGAGAAATATTTACAAGTAGCATAATACCTCTGTCTTACATCAACCTTTCTGAAGTTGTTGAAACTGGATAAAGTATTTAACCAGCCTTGTACCTTTTACTTTTTACATAGTTATTATTATGATGACTGGCAGACCAAAAATATTTTGGTGCTTTGGGGTGAAATGTACTAGACACAGAAGATACAAATCATCAAAAATAAAACTGGAAAGAAAGACGCTTATCCACTGAATTCAGTTTTCAAGGAAGAAAACCAAACATCTTATTGAGAATAAGTTGTCTTCTGTGTTGAAATGAGCTATAGGCATGCTATTTTCTCTGAAGCAGGAGTAAACAACAGTCTCGTGGTCTTTAACACACTAGAGTTGTTATAGAAACATCACATCCCACTTTGATTCATGTTCTCTGGGCTAGAAAAATGAATTTGGAAAAAACCAAAGCACTCTCTATTTAACTTTCCAATGAAACTACACTCTGTTTGTGTATCCCCATTACTTGACGTTGAATGGAGGTAGCCATATTCTTTTCCTGGGGCTCCATAGGATTAGAAAAACTTACAGCTTCTAGGTTGTCTTAGCTTGATCCAGGCAATCACCCCTGGGATCCCAGTAAGGCATATTTCCAGAGGTTAGAGGAAAGCTTTTCTTTCTTTTTCCTTGATGAATTGATGGCATTTTGTAAATGAGAGGAAAACTCATAAAACATTTGCAAAGACTGAACACTCTAGAATTGAGTTCTTCTCAGAGTTCATCTTTCTGTACATAGCCAGTGCTTCTAAGAAGTGAACCTCACCTCAGCACCCCTCCAACCCTGAAACTGAAAGACTTCTCTCTATTATTAGTAGGGATTAGCCCCAGAGGGGTGCATTTGTTATTAGAAGATGAAGTATAAGTATAGTTATTTAAATCAATTATTTAAAACCTACACAGTTGATCAGGAGTCATACAGCAATTTTAGGGTTTAGGAATGCAAGCATCCTTAAATAGACTTGAGGCCTGAGCCATAGCCAAGAGGTCATGATCCTGTGGAAGACAAATCCATTATTTCCTCCAAAAGACTTTTAAGGAAGCTAAAAATAGTCAACTACATCTTACGATAAAAATAATAAGACACATTTTGAATCAACAGGTAATAAGATACAGGCACACAAAGGATATAATAAAATTGTTATGTCCTCCTGGTTTCTAGTGTTAATAGAGATTTTTCACAATTAAAGATACTAAGATTTGGTCTTTCTATCTGGAGATGGTTTTAACATGAAAATATGGTATATGAAATGGACAATTCAGGTTGCAAGCCTATGAATTTTATATTCCTTTCCAACTGCATGCTGTTTCTCTCCCAAGATACTGTCTCAGAGGTTTGCCAATTACAACAGTGACTCTTTTGAAAGAATGTTCATTTGAGTTCCCAGCAAAAATAATTTCAAGGAGACGTTGCCACTCAAAACATTCACAAATGAACTCCATCCTTCATTACCTCAATTGCAGGCAAAAATATAAAAATAATCTGATCTTTTCATTCAAAATATGTTTTTGACTGAAACAAACAAAAAGTCATATTCTTCCTTAGAAAAGTGTCCAAGGAGGGGTAAAGGTAGACTACCTCGACTGCTAATGTGGACTTGATAGTCCTGTTTGGTTACTGACAATGACATAATACATTTTGTTCTCCATGGAACCCATTTTACTACCTCTGACCATTTGATGGTTGCTTAGGTTTGGAAGCTGTCTAATATCTGTGCCCAGGGGAAACCACTGGAGTTAAAATGTACAGAGGGAAGAGAATGTGGTTTATTGAATGCTAAACTAAAGTGAAAGTCATCAGACCTCAGTTCTATTTCTGGCTTCTCTTTGGACAAATCATACCCTCCTTGACCTTGAGCAGGTCATTTACTATCACTCTATCCCAGATGGTACAATTAGGCCTTATCATAAGAAAATGACAATACCACATTTTTCCATAGCATAATTTATAAAGTAAGGAATAAATGTAAAATGGATTAATTAAAGAATTGCTTATTGGAAATGTCTCAAGCCCCACTGTCTAATGGTACTATCAAAAGTACAGCTAAAAACAAACTTCAGAATAGCAGTGGGAATACATGGCTCTTTATGTCCTCAAGTGAGATCTGAGGTACAGTTATGGGGATAAAAGAAAAGAAAGACTCAGGATGAAGATTTAGTTACTCTCCCCACTTCCCTTCCTTTTTCCTATTTCTTCCTTTCCTGATTTTATGAGAATTGTTGAATGCCTTTTGCACTGCAGACACTTATGGCAATAACACTATTGACCAGAGGAAAGTTCTACCTGAACAAAGTGAGAGAACAATACTTGAGGGTTTTTTAGGTAAGATGAAAGAAAATGTTTCATCATCTGTACCCTTGAGTGTTATCAAAGCTTCAGAAATGGAAAACGGTATGATCTTCAGAATGTCTGTGATTTCCAAGTCTGGAATGTAACTTTTAAAAAACATCATGTCTCAGGAATACCTCTTTAGTTATAGGATGTAAGGGAGTGGTAACGCAGAATTCCTTTTATTCAAGGATGCTCTAATAAACAAACAAACAAAAAATCTAGGGATGCAGTTATTTTATATATTGAAGGATAGTTAGGCCAGGTGATTGTTATTTCTATTCCATTTTATGGTCTTGAGTGAATTTAGTATAATAATAAAATAGAATCAGAGAATTATAGAGCTGGAAGGAGCATTAGAAATAACAGAGTCATTTTGCAGGCAAATCAGCTAAGGCACAGATATGAGTTGCCTAAGATCAACACTAGTAAATAGGAAGGTTAAAAATTGAATCTTCTGAATCTTACTATAATAATAAATATTTCATTACTTAGATTTGATATCATATGACCTGATAAGTTCCTGTAAGTAGTAACACTTGAATTTTCCTTCTTTCTATAAGATGTCCAACTATTAAATATGAAACCAGTTACTGAGACCATAATTGACTTTAGTTGCATATTCTTTAGTTTTTATTTTGGCTTTCATTTCTCCACCAGTTATATGGTTTGGCTGTGTCCCAACCCAAATCTCATCTTCAATTGTGGTTCCCATAATCTCCACATGTCATGGGAGGGACCTGGTGGGAGGTAATTGAATCATGGGGGTGGTTACCTCCATGCTGCTATTCTTGTGATAGCGACTGAGTTCTCACGAGATCTCATGGTTTTATAAGGGGCTTTTCCCCCTTTTGCTCAGCACTTCTTGCTGCCGCTATGTAAGAAGGATGTGTTTGCTTCTCCTTCCATCATAATTGTAAGTTTCCTGAGGCCTCCCCAGCCACGCTGAACTGTGAGTCAATTAAACTTCTTTCCTTTATAAATTAGCCAGTCTTGGGTATGTCTTTATTAGCAGCAAGAGAATGGACTAATACAACCAGTAAGACATAAGTTTAGTTATTATTGTTTTCATTATTATCCCCAACAGAATGAAAAGAGGATAAAAATAAGAGGCTAAAATGTATTGTCCAACAAAGCCACATGATCGTCTACAAAAAAGTTTTAATAGGGAAGAAAATTGCTGATGATTTTTCCTGCCTAAAGATAGCAAGCAAGATGAATCTCTTCCAAAGGATACTCTACAAATATATATCAGTGCCAAGGCCACTACTGGCACATATAGTGCCTTCTGGCAAATTATAAAATGGCATTTCTTGTAGGCAGATGAACTGGGGAAAAAAATAGTCCCCTCTAATCGGATCAATGACAGAGAGACACAGCTTCTGGAAATGCCTGTGCCAGTAGTACTTCCCCACCTCCCACCCAGGCACTCAGAGCCTCTGTGCAGGATGCAGCCTGCATAACCTTAAGCCGAGACCCTGAGCATTATTCTCTTTATCACAAATGCTGCCACTTCTGTCTGCATAGACTTCATTAGTAATAAGTTAAAATTCAATTGTGGAAAATACATGTCTTCAGTTTCCTTGGCTTGCCTTCAATACCAACAAAGATAGCAGTCCCAAGTCTCTAGTATCCTAGCAATAAGTATGGATTTTGACATTACCAAACACATTGACCCATTCCTGTAGATTTGCAGACTGCTCTGCCCACCTCTTCTGTCCAGCCAAATCCTATTGATGCTTTAAAGCCTCATCTTCTCTTCCAAGCGGGCTTTGCTGACTCATTCCAATCCTCACTGATATTTCTTTCCTACATCCCTTAAGATTCATTGTCTGTTAAGGATTTGGCATTTATTAATATGGCATTGAATGGTATTTCGCCAGAGGACCCAGTAATACTTAAATCACCAGACTGCCCTGGAGATGACGTGGCATTCCTGCCAGAGCGGTTTCAGGGCAAGGGGGAGGACAACCCGAAGACTCTAGCAGCTCTATATTGTGAAGTAAGATAGACCAACAAGTAATAAAACAAGTACTTGGCTGCCCAATGCACCTAGTACCAGCATGTGCTGCACAGACTTCCCACTTTCTTGGCCTATAGTACAGAAGGCCACCCTGCCAGTGTTTCCAAAACAATGGATCAATCCTTCCACTGGCTATTGTGAATGGTGATTGAAAGTATCCGCCTCCTAAGTAATGGAGGTAGTGCTTTATTTTTTAATATATATCAACTACATTACTTTCAACATGAGAAACTTCTGCAGCCTGTTTAAAAATGTGAGAAAACGCTGGGTATGGTGGCTCACACCTGTAATCCCGGGACTTTGGGAGGTTGAGGCAGGTGGATCATAAGGTCAGGAATTCAAGACCAGCCTGGCCAACATGGTGAAGCCCCATCTCTACTAAAAATGCAAAAGATTAGCTGGGCATGGTGGCGGGCACGTGTAGTCCCAGCTACTCAGGAGGCTGAGGCAGGAGAATCACTTGAACCTTGGAGGCAGAGGTCGCAGTGAGTGGAGACCATGCCACTTCACTCCAGCCTGGGCGACAGAGTGAGACCGTCTCTCAAAAAACAAAAAAATAAAAAATAAAAATAAATGTGAGAAAAAAATCAAGAAAGCTACTAAATTAACTGTCATACTAATGAAGACATTTACTAATTTAGCTGATCCCCTAAAATAGTTGCCACCAGATACCCCCTTTCCTGAAATTGGTGCATGTTTGAGTAAAAAGCATAAGCAACTTCAAGTCTATCTTTTCAGCTTCAAATAGGAAAGGATTTTGAGCAAGGAGTGGCAGGAATAACAGGAATTGATGTGACTTCTGCTGATATATTATCAAATATGTATGTAGAGGTGTTTATTATTTTCTACCAGTTTGTAGATATGGTGCTAATGACTGCTCCCTTCTGAGATTGCTGTAACATAAAGCTTACCTTTTCCTGAAAAGAAAAAAAAAAGATACAATACAAAGGATGGCAAAAGGCCATCTTACTTCTCTTTCTATCCCAAAACCCAATCCCAAATCTTAACACTCCAACTGAAAATTGGCTAAACAAGTCAAGAAATAATAGAAGAAAAATACACACTCATAAACCCCAATGCCTATATAGGTGTGCGTATGTGTGTGTTTGTATGTGGGGTTGAGAGGTGAAGCCAGCTGGACTTCCTGGGTCAGGTGGGGACTTGGAGAACTTTTCTGTCTAGCTAAAGGATTGTAAACACACCAATCAGCGCTTTGTGTCTAGCTAAAGGTTTGTAAATGCACCAATCAGCACTCTGTAAAAATGCACCAATCAGCACTCTGGAAAATGGACCAATCAGCAGGATGTGGCCAAATAAGGGACTAAAAGCTGGACTCCCGAGCCAGCAGTGGCAACCCTCTAGGGTCCCCTTCCATGCTGTGTAAGTTTTGTTCTTTCGCTCTCCACAATAAATCTTGCTGCTGCTCACTCTTTGGGTCTGCACTACCTTTATGGGATGTAACACTCACTGCGAAGGTCTGTGACTTCACTCCTGAAGTCAGCCAGACCACGAACCCACCAGGAGGAACAAACAACTCTGGATGTGCCACCTTCAAGAGCTGTAACACTGCGAAGGTCTGGGGCTTCACTCCTGAAGTCAAGCAAGACCACGAACCCACTGGAAGGAAGAAACTCCGGACACACCTGAACATCTGAAGGAACAACTCAGGACACACCATCTTTAAGAACTGTAGCACTCACTGCGAGGGTCCGGGGCTTCATTCTTGAAGTCAGCAAGAGCAAGAACCCACCGGAAGGAACCAATTCTGGACACAGGGTGGAGGAGGGGTCGAAGGTTAATGTGCAGTGTCTAGATGAGAATGCCTGTGACTTCTCTTAGCCACATGCAAGTGAACAAGCACTGGGAGAGAGACAGATGGCTTAGCTTGCCCAGAGCAGTTCCAGTGCTCTTAGGGAAGGAAAAGAGCCCACTTCACTTCAGTTACTCCATTCACCAGCAGAGTGAGCAACCCCTAAAGGCCATCATTATTTTGGAGGCTTTTGATTAAGTATAGTACATATATTAGAATGTACTATGGTGATGGCCTATGGTGCTCTTGGATTGTTTCATAAATATTTGTCCTGAATCCCCAGAAAGATTAGAAACTCATTGAGAGCCAGATCCAATATCCATGCTGCTTCTATGTCTCAAAAGGCTTAACTGAGGCACAGAATAAATGCTCAGTCAATATGTGTATGATTGAATGAAAAAATAAATCCCTAATTTTGAAAGTCAATACAACCTGGTTTTACAGATGTGAGGATAATGATATGGCATATTATATTCAAAGGACATAGAAAGGAGTTAGGAACTGGCAAAAGAGTTTAAACCATCAAGAGTAACTCCATTGTATGAAAAAAGCATACCCCCCTCAAACCTTCTAATCATAGACTAGGCTCTGTGAGTTAATGACATTTCTTTATAAGACATGCAATGTTTTTTTTCTGTCTGGAAGCAATACACATTCAGAAATTGAAGCAAACATCAATAGAACAAAAGCTGCTGTAGCTCAGCTGTTTGGAGAAAATCAATTCAAACAACTCATAATTTGCTGGGTGACACATCATGAAACATTAAGCTAAGTGGCGGCACCTGGCTTCAGAAGCATAATCTCTAGGACAGCTACTAATTTATTCGTGCTGAAAAGGAAAGTCTCCCCTCCCCACTCCTTTCATGTAAAGCTTATAAACCAAAATGAGGATGATATCAAAGGGCTCTAAGAAAAGAGCTTCCCAATAGACAGTTATCTCTTTGTCAGGTTATTTCATGCAACTTCCTCAAACAAAGCAAACGATGAGCTATACTAAGGAAATGTTTTGAGATCTATAAGCTGTGAACAGAACTTATGAGGTTCAATATGAAAGGAAGGTATGCAGTATGGCAGGATATTAGTATAATTGAAGTCTGGTTCACAGTTTGGGAAGGTCGTTGGCAAAGGTATTTTCATTTACTTAGTAACTGTGGTTAGTGATTAGAAAGTACGTGGACTCTGAACCTTAAAAATCATCATGATCGGCTACTTACTGATGAAATGGTAAGTGGAGTTCACGCACACCCACAAAGCAGGCAGGGAAGGCCTGACCTTGGGTTGACTGAGAAAGATGGTCAATAGGAATACATCATAGGTGGTGAAACAAGGCATTAAGTCTCATGGAGAAGCTTTGGGGAGTATTCACTACATCACTGACCATAAGTACATATTGAAGGAAGATTTACTGCATGGCCAGTTTGAGCTAGCTGAGATGAGGAAAATAGAAGAAATGGGGCCACTTCTCCCAAGTAACATATAATCCAATGAAAACAAGATTAATAGTGATAATTGAATATTTACTGTGAGCCAAGTAGTGCTTTACATAGGTTATCTTACAACATAATCCTCACAACATCCCAGTGAAGCAAGTACTATTATTCCCTCTATTGTAAATATGAGGAGACTAAGGTCAAAATAGGTTATGAATCTTGTTTAAAATCATTCATCCAGTAAGTGGCAGAGCTAACTTGAACTGTGGTCTTACTCCAGAGTCTATGCACTTAATCACTACAGTAGACTCAACTGTAAAGTGGGGATAAAAATGTTGTCTACTACAGAGTTGATATGAGAATAAATGAGGTAACACTAAAAACAGCAAGGAGAGTGCCTGGCATGGAGCCAATGTTCAAAAATGGTTGGCTATCATCATCTTTAATGTCATCAGTGTTTTCCTGCCTCCAAAAAATATGAATCCTTTTTACAACAATCTTGACAGGTAGTTCCCAGCTCCTGATAATACATCTCCCCAAGGGCAGGAAGCTCAGTATTTGAGCAGGCTTCTTCCTTGTGCAACAGCTCTTGTTGTCAGAGGAATTTCCTTTGATCAGCTGAAGTAAACTTGAGCTCTCCTGTAACTTTTGCCTATTGGCTTTAGTTCTGCCATTGAGAATAACACAGAATAAGCTGACACCCTCTTCCACTTGACTTGATAGATTAAATATGGCAAGAAATAGAGAATCATTTACATTTTTTTAGCTGGAGAACAACAACAAAGAAAAGGGAGTCTAATGAATCTGTGTCTGATGAGAATAAGCAGAGCTGGATTTGAGAACAGTGAGAATAGAGACTGGGAAGCCAGTGAGAAGGATGTGGCAGTAATCCAGGTCATATGGACCAGGATGAGAGCAATGGCAATGAGGATGAAGAAGAAGTGCAGATAACAAACTTTCCATGTGGGAAAATGGACAGAACTTGGGGTCTGGCCAGATATCAGGGCCGGGAGGGGGAGTAAATTTTAAAAATCTCATTTAGGGCCCAGAGTTTTCAAACATAGCTATTAAGAGAAGTCTTTTTTTTTTTTTTTTTTTTTTTTGCGGTTGGGGGTGCATTTGGAGGGTGGTAAGATGATGATTTTGGATTTGAGTTGACAACCAAAACAAAAAATCTGGTAACTAGAGACAGGTGACTGGCAAGAGTTATCTGGGATAAGAGATACACATTTTAAAGTCATCAGCCAGAAGGGTTGAATAAGTTAGACAAACTGTTGATGCAGGGCTTCAGATGTTAAGGTGAGAATTTGAATGTGGTCCAGAGGGTAAGGCTGGCCCCATGTGGAACTCTGAAGGAGCTGGTATTAGGAGCCTCTGGCTGCCCTCCCACTCTTTCTTTCTTTTTTTTCCCCCCTTTGGTGGTGTCTTTCCCTTCCACTTAGATCTTAAATACCCTTATCTCCCTCTACTTGCCCTCTGTCTTAGTCTGTTTACACGGTGAAAATAAAATACCACAGACTGGATAATTCATAAAGAACAGAAATTTACTTCTCACAGTACGGGAGGCTGGGAACCTAAGATCAAGGCACTGACAGGTTCTATGTCTGATGAGGGCCTTATCTTCACTTCCAAGAGGGTGGCTTGTTGCTGCATCCTCTAGCGGGGAGGAACACTGTGTCTTCACATGGCGGATAAAACAGACGAGCCAAAAAGGGGACCAAACTCCCTCGGTCGTGTCCTTTTCTAATGGCATTGATCCATTCATGAGGGCAGAACCCTCAAGACGTAAACACCTCCCAAAAGGCCCCACCCAATTAGCAATACTGTTGCATTGAGGGTGAAGTCTTGAACACATGAATTTTCAGGGACACATTAAGATTATAGAAAGCTCCTCTTAATATTGTGATGAAGACAAAACTAATTTGAGTGGGTCAAGTTGGTTACATGGCAAGAACGTAAACTGGGATTCAAGAAACCTGGATTCTAAGCTGGGCATGGTGGCTCACTCTTGTAATCTGAGCACTTTGGGAGGCTGAGGCAGGAGGATTGCTTGAGGTCAGGAGTTTGAGACCAACCTGGGCAACATGGTGAGGCCCGGTCTCTAGAAAAAAATACAAATATTAGCCGGCCATGCTGGTGCACACCTGTAGTCCCAGCTACTTGGGAGGCTGAGGTGGGAGGATCACTTAAGCCCAGCAGGTCAAGGCTTCAGTGGGCCATGATTACACCACCTGGGAAACACAGCAAACCTCTGTCTGAAAAAAAGAAACCTGGATTCTAGACTCAACTCCACCACTCCTCCTTTTGAATCTCAGAAGGGCCCAAATGGCCCTTACAACTAAAAATAAATCAATGTGTGTCCAACCGGCCTGTACTGAACACTGTCCCAGTTAATTGGCTCAGTGCTGCAAACCTATTTCCAGATTCTCCATTCACTCTCAAGTGCAAAAGACACAGAAGAGCTTAGCATATATGTTGGAAAGAAAGAAGCAGATAATATGTTTAATGGATAATCCAGGAACAATAGTCTTTAGTCTTGGACTGTAGCCTGACATAGATATCCAAATCCAAACACATGCCTACTAGTACAACCACTCATTCACCTTCTCCTGAACTCAGCTGGATGGTTTACTGCTGGAGCTGGGTAAGATAAAGTGGGAGAGGAAAGCAGTTACATCAAGTAGACTTCTAATGAGGATTCCAAGAGTTATCTATTTGTTGCATACAGTTTATATGCAAATATGTATATAACTAAGTATAAAAAGATCTGAAAGGTTATATATGGAACAGTTGACAGCAGTTCTTTCTGGGGAAGAGACTTAGATTGGGATGCAGGGGTGAGAATGAAAGGAGATTCCCATTATACTCTAGACAGTTCGGCATGTGAATTTTCACAATGAGAATGTATTCCTGGTGTACATATAATATGTGAAACAAAATGCTTTTCATTTTTGAAAAGAGACAACTGTTTATTAAGTCTGAGAAGCTGTAAAGTTTAGGTAGCATTTCTGGTATCACAATGATAATGACTTCATGTCTTAGGGTGCTTGGTGGACAGCACCATTCTCTCCCTTCCATCGATCACCAGCCTTTCTAGCCTCATAGCCACCTGAGAAACAGAATCAAGGAAAGGGGTGTTTGAAAAGAATGCAGAGAAGAAATGGAGTGTATCAAATGACATCAGGAAGGCTGGCTGGTGGACTATAGGCCCCAAAGGTTAGCCAAGCAGTGTGTCAGGCAGTAAACCAGAGGGTCCTCTTTGACCTCCTACCACCATTTGATGAGCAGACAAGAGAAAATGTGGCTGGTGTGAGTCCACTGCAGAGGTGGGGAGTTCTTTCATGCAGTAGTGACAATGCCCTGCTTCCCCAGATCTGGCACATTTCAGAAGCTGCTGACGTGTTGATGCCTGCTAAAACACGACGTGGGAAGAAGAATGAATGTGGGCAAGCTCAGCTAGCCACTCAGAGGGAAATGATCTCATTTCTCCTGCTGGGCAACCCCCAGTTGCTGGTAAATGGAAAAAGACAGGGTAGAATTTAAATTCCACCATTATGTTTTTTTCTCAAAAGCCACAAGTTTATAGATGATGGCTTCTATTGTCTCATGAGCTGTTTATCATAGCTATTGCCAGAAAAGGAGAAGGATTCAGAAATACTGTCTTGGCCAGAATTTCATTCCCTTGCTTCTCTTTGGGGATATTTCCATTATTTTTTTTTAATATACAGGAGTGGCCTTTGGCACTTGTTATGGTCTTACATGCTGACTGGTTGGAAGTCATGAATACTGGAGCCTTTAATCCATAATCTGTCTCCCAGTGCAATTTGTCTATGAGATTCCTTTCCTGTCCTGCCAGAGGGTAGTAGAGTTATAATTCATTATCCTGTGATCTTCAACATGGCTTCTGGCACAGTGAGTAAGTTCTTTGTTCTTTTAGGACAGAACTGTCACTCATCACTAAACAGCCCTTCATTTTTTTCCCCAAACACTGACTCATAGAATCATAGATTCTCAGGGATGGAAGGAAGCCGAGAGGTCGTCTAATCCAACCCTTTACTAGTTGACTCCAGGCAGTGCCTAGACATGGTAAATTACTTCATGCCCCAAATAAGTAAAATTTAGTGAAATAAGAAGGGTGATTTGTGAGAGTCAGAGATGGAACACCTCCAAAAGGACTCTAAAGAGATGTGTGTGCTCAAAGGTGAGATGAAGGAAAAGGCACACTTAATAACATCTTTGTTTCTGTGAGAATGAATTGGGTGCAAATCCAAATTTGAAGCTGAGATCCTCCTAATTCTGTAATAATAGTGATAATAACGATGCTAATAATAAGTCAGAACAGTTCAAATGACTTAAGATTTTCTGAACCCTCGCTATGTGTCTGACATGAATCTAATTTATTCATGGGAATTATATAATCATCAAGTCACCACTTTGGGGCTGGTATCTTCCATATTACAGATGAGGAAACTGGGGAGTTTGGGAGTGTTTTGCCCAAGGTCATATACCTAGTAAGTGTCAGAACTAATACTGGAATCCAGAAATGCCTAAGTCTTTATCACCAGACTATACTACCCTATTATCCTCAAATAAAGACAGTTACTATAGAAAATAGTTGCCTCCTGGATTTATCACCAGCTGCCAGTCTAGTGAGGAGGATATGTTTTATAAACTTTTCCTAGACCCCTTGAGATCTTCTCAATATAAGTCCTCATTTAAGCTGAAGCAGAAACATTTCTTGCTTCTATCCCTTCACACAAAGGATGTTTTGGTTTCATACAAGAGCAAGAGAAATAGTTCCCCAGCTTTGAAATGTTTTAGTCATCCTGCTGGTGCATTGGAGCAGGTGATACGTTTAAAGTGAAAATAATAGCCTATGGTCCTGGACAGCTGGTTTGAGAGAAATTAAAACCCTACTCTGATCCAAAGAATAAGGACCTTTCATACAAGCTCTCTACCCAGCTAGTCAAAATCCATAAATCTATCAAACAGACTGAAGTTTTTTTTGTCTTAAAATGTATCAAAGATAAGCTTTCCTATTAAGTGTGTCTTTCTTTGAATACTGCATTTTAAAAAACTGGGTTGCTATGCTGTGGTTAAATATTTTAAAAGTGTAAGAATATCACAAAAATAAATAATTAGAATCGCTTGTAAGCACTTGTAAGTTAACAAAGGAGCCATGCTTTTTTTCCTATTCATACTTTACCAAATGCCTCCCCATACTTTACTTGATTTGATCGTCACAACAACCCTGTGAGATAGGCAAAACATGTTTTATTTTCCCAATTCAGTGAGAAAGAAAACTGAGACACAGAGTTTAAAAGAATCACTCAAAGTTTTGTGGGGAAATGATGAAAAAGGCAAGACTAGGATTTACGAATCTTTTTATCTTGCTCTATCTACATTGGATAGTTCTAGACTGACAGATGGCATGTTTACCATTTTTAAACATTACAAAATATCTCTAATGATTTTATCATCCTTCTTGGTCTTAAATGTCTTAGTGTTAGCAATGTACTTGTTCTTTGATCTTTATGGGAAATTAATAGTATATGTCAGAGCATTAGTAGATTAAGTCTGTGCTGGAATTTCCTGAATATAATTATTGAAAATGCAATATATGGTCATTGCCTTCACTAAATGATAACACAGCAATAATATTTAATGAACTTGGAAATGTGACTGGTTGTATGTTTAGAAAGGTGAAAATATCACACTAAATAGCCACTACATGCTGGATACTTTATGTGTGTTATTTCATTTAACGTTCTTCAACATCAAAAAAGGAAGATGCCACTATAGTATAGTGGCACTATAAATTGACTGGTATTGGGGCTTTTATTTTTATTTTATTTATTTATTTATTTATTTATTTTATTTTATTTGAGACAGAATCTCTCTCTGTCGCCCAGGCTGGAGTGCAGTGGCGTGATCTCGGCTCACTGCAACCTCTGCCTCCTGGGTTCATGCCATTCTCCTGCCTCAGCCTCCCGAGTAGGTGGGATTACAGGCACCCACCACCACACCCAGTTAATTTTTTGTATTTTTAGTAGAGACAGGATTTTGCCATGCTGGCCTGACTGGTCTCGAACTCCTGACCTCAGGTGATCTGCCCGCCTTGGCCTCCCAAAGTGCTGGAATTACAGTCGTGAGCCACTGCACCTGGCCCAGGACTTTTAAATGGACTCTTAGAGATGTTGTTAAACGTCTCTAAAATTGACTCTTAGAGAATTAAAAATTGACTCTTAGAGATGTTAAAAACTGACTATTAGAGATATTAAACAATATGACTGAGGTCTCACAGATATTAGGTGGTAAAGCTAGAACTCAAACTAGTGTAGTCTGACTCTGAAGCCCAAGTTTTAAACAAACGTGCACACTGCTTTCTAGTAGCTGAAGCTAAATAAATATGAGTAGTAGCTCACTTTGGGTGTTTATTATCTACCAACCATTGTGCTTATTACTTTGCCTCCGTCATCCTATTATTGTCAAAACCTACCAAGTAGGTGCTAATATTATTTCCATTTTGTAGGTGAGGAAACCGAGACTGCTAATGGTAAGTAATTTAAGCCACAAGGCTGAAAAAGAAAGGAACCAGACTAATTACTATGCGTCTCTGTATTCTGTGTGCCATTTAGGCAGTACAGCCTATGAGTATTAAAAAAAAAGGAGTAGAGAATCACTTTGCAGCAATATTTTGAGTTGGCACGCATATGCACATACTCACATATCAAAAACTCAAGGCCCATGAGAAACATTACTCTTTTGCTCTCGAGGTTACAGAATGCTTATGAGGGAATGGGGACATTTTGATATGCTAAGAAACTCTATTGAAGACAGAAGCCATTAAACGAATCAGTGAATCAGTGTAAGGTTAAGAACAAAAGTGTCAATTGGAGCACAGTTTAATTTGCTGCTATGATGACATTGGCCGTTCATGAACATGAACCCTGACAGGTATAATCTTTTACCTTCTATTTGTTTTAGAAATGTTACAGAAGAAAATAATTAAAAATAATGATGTGACGAATTGCTATGTAATGACACATAAGCTATGCTGTCAAAACATTTAAAAGATAAAGTATATACATACAGACAGGTATCGGTTTGGATCCCAACTCTGCTGTTTCCCAGCTGTGTGATCGTAGTCAAGATGGTGACCTTTCTGAGACTTATTTACTAGGCTTTTTTTTTTTTTAATGGAGTCTTACTCTACCGCCCAGGCTGGAATGCAGTGGCATTATCTCAGCTCATTGCAACCTCTGCCTCCTGGGTTCAAGCAGTCCTCCTGCCTCAGCCTCCCAAGTAGCTGGCCTGGATAATTTTTGTATTTTTAGTAGAGATGAGGTTTTGTCATGTTGGCCAGGCTGGTCTCAAACTCCTGACCTGAAGTGATCTGCCCACCTCACCTCCCAAAGTGCGGGAATTACAGGCACGAGCCACCAGTCACCTCACAGGGTTGTACTTACCTCACAGGGCTGTGGTGGGCCTCTAATGAGTTTAAATATGCAAAGCAGCTAGTCATGCACTTAAAACACAGCAGTAACTCAATATATATCAGTGCCCTCTACCTTCCCTTGAAAATAATTATTGAAAATTAATCTCCATACAGCAAGGATGTTTTAAGATCTATAAGATCTATTTTATATTTACTAATTGTAATTAATAGTTTCATATTATTTCACCATTTCTACTTTGTTACATAGTTGTGGTTACCCCAGATCTTGTGCTTCTTAGTAGTATGTGCAGAAACTCACCCACACAAAATGGATTATTTTGTGACTGATTTAAAAAGATTTGCACAAAATTACTGCTGCATTTTAATTTGCTTATTCCATTTTTCTTTTCATGCTACCTGGCAGAATTGTCTTAATGGCACTTAGAAAAGCAGACTTACATGGGAAAGTAAGTTATCCAAGCAGACACCCAGAATTGCTTGGCATACTTTATATAACAACTGGCAAATTAACCTTCACACACTCTGATAATACTGCAGAATTTAAGGAGCAACTGTATCTGCTTCCATGCAGCTGTCTCATTTGCTAATGCATGTTCCTAAAATAAAATTTAAAAAAAAACCACTGACACACATATTGTCTTTTTCCTTTCAACAATCCAGCTACTCAGTCCTTCCTGAAGTCCATTTTCGTAAACACTTTGCTGATCAAGAAGTGTCTGAAGATGGGAGGACGGAGAAAGCTTTTATTGTTTACTGAGTATCAGAGGACACTTCCTTCAAGTGACCTAAGGCATGTGTGAGAGCTATCCTAAGGGCCACATTTTAAAGGAATGAAGTCATCACGAACGCTGCCTTAGAAGACTGAGTTAGTGCCAAAGACTATCCTCAACAGCATTTCCAGATTCGCTTTTCTAAAAATCCAGAGATTTTTTGTAAATATATAAATCAAGAATAAACAAGGCAAATGTTCAGCAATTCACTTCCATGCATTACTCCCCTTCTCCCTGGAACTCAATTTCTTAGCCAGGTTGCTTTTTGGGGCTAAAAGAAAGGAAAACAGAGATGGAGACGGACGGGGCCAAGAAGCCAATAAAGAGATGAGCTGCACAAAGGTATAATAATCAATAAACCTAGGCAAGAAAAAGCTGAGAGGAAGGAAAGTTACTTAAAATCAGAGAATGTGGGGAGGGAGAAAAATTGCTTAAAATTAGTTTACAGAAAAAGAAAATTAACCTCCATTTTACTGTTGAATGACCTTTAGTCTGGAATTAGAATTCTATGAAGTCTAAACAAAGAGCCACATTTAATTCCCTGGGAAACTCCAATTTTAACTTGGCTTTAATAATAAAAATTTTGTGTGCAAATTCAGAAAGCAGCACACACAAAGAAATTAAAGAATACAAAAACCAGTCCTAGGTAATCGTGGAAATCTTACATAAAGAGAAAATGAAAATCTTTTCATGCAATTGCCCTTTACTCGAAAATTCTACTAATCCTGACCTTTCAGGTTTTGTAAAATACCAAATGCAAATTAAATGAAAATGAAATCACAATACATTGGATTTTAGAGAAAGGAAAGGGCTAATCATGAATGCTTTGTTTTTGGTAAGAACTGTTCAGGTGAATATTATGCTTAGTAACTGTTCAGGGAAGAAAGTGGGTAGAAATAAGCTTTCTCTCCTACCACGAGGCTGGATGCATGCTTTGTTCTCTGAGGGAAAGATCTCTACACACTGAATAAAGGTGATGTACTTACACTGGACTTTAGCGAGAGTCTGACCCACAGAATTCCTTTCCTTTGTGGGCAACAGGAGCAATTCTCAGCATGGGAAGTACACACACACACACACACACACACACACACACACACAGAGTCATCGCACCCACTCTCTTTCCTTGCCTACGCCTTTTGTCTCCAAACCTAAGGGACCACACACCATCTCCATTTTATAGGCCTCTGTTTGACACTCTTAAGGCATTTCAAGTTTATCCTGCCCAAGCCTATATTTAACATTATAGATTAAAATCAGAGAATGTTAAAGCTGAAAGTTACCTTATATACACCTAGATCACCCGGTCAGTCAGCTCTTGCAACATTAAGGCCATTTAAATAATTTAATTGGCAAATTAAATTTCTTTGCTTTTTTCGGAAAAAAAATCTATTATGTAAAGTTAAGTTAGCCTCTACAAAAGTATTTGTGCTTTAGCTGTAATCTGGCCAATCATTTTAGTGATCATTCATGAAAATATATCATTCATTCTAAGTCCTCTTAGGCATTTAGAGGTGAATTGAAAATACTTATTTCTGAATTTGTTCCTCCTCTATTTCTTAGGATCACCTCTACCTCCCATGCACATTAACCTGGGAAAGAGACAGAAAAAATCAGAAAAAAAAAAGATGTTAGGAGAAGCTGAACAGTCTGAAATTCTCCAGAATGAGAGTGAAAGGAGCTGAAATGCCTTTGAAATATTCTTTCTCAGCAAACAAAAATCACAGAATAGATGCTGCAGACTTGAAAATGGATAAACACTGTGCCTACATCTTTATCCCTTTGCAATCACCTCAAGATTGAATTGTACTGTACACTATGGATGTCTAGTTGTGCTTCAGTTACAGTATATTTCCTTTGATGCCAGCCTCCCTAATGTCAGGATTTTTACCAGATTAAGAGTGAGAACTGAGCTTGAGCCAAACAACAACACAGAATCCATAATCTTCAATACAGTTCAAGGTTGTGGGATAAACTTGAAATGCCTAAGAGTGTCAAACAGGGGCCTATAAAATGGAGATGGTGTATGGTCCCTTAGGTTTAATATGTACTTTTAATAAGCCTAACTTTAGGACGTCAAAATACATGAGGCAAACACTGACAGAACTTCAAGAACTTCAAAGAGAAGTAGATGAATCTACTATTATAGATGTAAACTTTATAACACCTATATATCAGAAATGGACAGATTCCAACAGCAGAAAATCAGTAAGGACATGGCCAAACTTAGCACCATTAATCAACTCATTATAATTGACATCTATAGACTACCTCATAGCAACAGCAGATTACACATTATTCTGAAGCTCATGTGGAACATTCACCAAGATTGACATTCTGGATCATAAAACACACCTTAACAAATTGAAAGGAATAGAAATCATATAATGCCTGCTCTCAGACTACAATGGTATTCACCTAGAAATCAGTAACAAAAAGATAGCTGGAAATTTTCTAAATAATTGGAGATTAAATGTTAAACTGCTAAATAACGTGTGGGTCAAAAAAAAATCTCAAGAGAAATTTGAAAAATATTTTGAACTAAATGAAAATGAAAATGAAACTTCTTGAAATTTGTGGGATTCAGCAAAAGCAGTAATTAGAGGGAAATTTGTAGCACTGAATCTATATATTAGAGGAAAAAAAGGTTTAATATCAGTCATCTAAGCTTCTACTTTAGGACACTAGAAAAAAAAAAAAATCAGCCAGGTGCGGTGGCTCACGCCTGTAATCCCAGCACTTTGGGAGGCCAAGGCGGGCGGATCACGAGGTCAGGAGATAGAGACCATCCTGGCTAACACGGTGAAACCCCGTCTCTATTAAAAATACAAAAAATTTTAAAAATTAGCTGGGTGTGGTGGCGGGCACCTGTAGTCCCACCTACTCGGGAGGCTGAGGCAGGAGAATGGCATGAACCCGGGAGGCAGAGCTTGCGGTGAGCCAAGATCCTGCCACTGCACTCCAACCTGGGGGACAGAGCGAGACTCATCATTTACATTAGGTATATCTCCTAATGCTATTCCTCCCCCATCCCCCACCCCACGACAGGCCCCGGTGTGTCATGTTCCCCTTCCTGTCTCTAAGTGTTCTCATTGTTCAATTCCCACCTATGAATGAGAACATGCGGTGTTTGGTTTTCTGTCCTTGTGATAGTTTGCTGAGAATGATGGTTTCCAGCTTCATCCATGTCCCTACAAAGGACATGAACTCATCCTTTTTTATGGAAAGTCAATGATATATAAAAATAATTATATGTCACTACCGTACCAGGTATGCAAGGCTTGTTCAACATTTGAAAAATCAATTAATTCCCGTTTTATTGTTTATCAGTTAAAAAGAAGAAAGAAAATCAATTAATGCAATCTATCACATCAACATGCTAAAGGAGAAAAACCACATGATCATATCAATAGGTGCAGAAAAAGCATCTGACAAAATCCAACACCCATTCGTGACAAAAACTCTCAATAAATTAGTAATAGAGGAGAAATTCTTCAACTTGATAGAGAATATCTACAAAAAATCTATAGCTAACATAATACTGTTAATAAATAGTGAGAAACTTGACGCTGTGAGCACCCTAGACAAGCAAGGTGTCAGTTCTACATTTCCGTCTGCCTTCAGGCTATGGGTAATGAGGGGCCCTCTCTGCTTCCATCTGGCTTTGGGAAAAAGCTTGTCACCTTTGATCAGATTAAGATTTCATCCAGTGCCTCAGTATTTGTGGGATATGCTTTGCGTTATCCTTTTGGCCTCTGATTTGGGATATATTGGAATCTAACTCAAGCGTATAGTTAGTAAAGAAAGCACAAGCAGATACCACTGGGGAAAAAAAAGAGTAAAACACTGGAAGAGGGAAATTAGTATAGACTCAGAGAAAATTGTAAATTTTTCTCTTACTTTGGAATTGAAAAAATTAAAAATAAAACTCCTCTAATAAATTCAATCTCTCCCTTTGTCTCCTCTACACCACCACCCTTCCTGTCCCCACCCAATACATTCATATGTACACATACACACATACACTCACATGTGCACGAATGAAGACAGAACTAAGCCCATTGAGAGTAAGGAGAAGGAAGAATTCAGAACTAGAAGTTTTGTTGAAGACTATTGAGGGACCCTCCAACAAGCCCTAAAAGCAGTCCAATAGGCAATGGAACCCAGACCAGTCCCTCTTCCGGGAAAATTGACTAGATGTCCACAGGGTTTGTGTTTTAAGGTCAAAGCCTGTGCGTGGCCATAACCCTGCTGACTTCAATGTGGCCATTTGCTCAAACCTATAGATCCCTTATTTCCCTAAGAAATTCCATCAGTTAAAAAGCCAAATACTTGGCCCTTATTAGATCCAGACTTTCATCTATAGTTTTGAGAACCTGTGTGTGTCTTCTTGGGTTTAGTTTTCTAAGACCTGCTTTGACCTAAAATAGGAATAAAAATGATATAAATATGGGAAACAGTTCATCTACATATTCTGCCTGTATTCATAGGGTGGCTGGAGATAACTATACAGCACAATTTTTTAAAGCTATTAATTCTCTAAAACAAGTGATTCAGAATTACAATTCCCTTTCCTGTCTCAAAATTTATACTGCAAGACAATTCAACAACTGTTTATCAGGTGCCTAGCACAGTGTTCTTAGTGTCTATCATGGTGTCTCAAAAGTAGTTGCTCAATTATCATTTGAATTAAACTGCTATTAGTTAATTTTGCCAGTCCAAAAGACAGATTATTAGAAAATGTCTTCATTTTTCTGGCCGGCATCTGAGGGATTTGGAAAGAATCTGGATTCATTCCCAGAAATGAATATTTCTGCTAATCAGGGTTCTGGAATGAAAAAAAAAATGTTGAAGCTTAGGTCAGATTAAGAAATAGGTGGTTTGTTTTACTTCCTGTGACTATCTAGTGTTATTCTAATGCTGCCCCCTACTTAAATGCATAAGGAACAACATTAAAGTACTCCACTCTGTGCTTTGGTTGGATGTATGGGTCAATAGAAAAAAAGGTAAGCCGACCGGGCGCGGTGGCTCAAGCCTGTAATCCCAGCACTTTAGGAGGCCGAGGCGGGTGGATCACGAGGTCAGGAAATCGAGACCATCCTGGCGAACACCGTGAAACCCCGTCTCTACTAAAAATACAAAAAACCGGGCGTGGTGGCGCGCTCCTGTAGTCCCAGCTGCTCCGGAGGCTGAGGCAGGAGAATGGCGTGAACCCGAGAGGCGGAGCTTGCAGTGAGCCGAGATCGCGCCACTGCACTCCAGCCTGGGCGACAGAGCGAGACTCCGTCTCAAAAAACAAAAAAAGAAAAAAAGGTAAGCCATAAAAATGCAAAGTCTGTAGAACTGATTGATTGTAAGGGGCTTTCTTTGGAGAAGGTTTGTAAATGTGTTATAGAAAGAAAAGGTGTGCCTGGAATCTTGTCAAAAAGACTCTCATCTTCCTCAAGGTCAATCAAGAAACCGAACTGGCTGGCTTATGATGACAGTGGAAAATTATAATCTACTCAACTCCATTGGAACTTCTCTGGCATGACATAATCATGATGAAAAATATGAAAGGAGGAAGGAAATTTTAAAACTGGGAGAAAATGGGATTTTTAAAATGGGAATAATTTATCAGTTTTCAAAGAAGAGTAAACTCTCGCCCTTTCTATGGGTTATTGAGAAACAATAACCTTGACGTAGAGAAAGACATTCATTTAGCCATGCTTATTTGATAAAAATAAAAGTACAGAACTCAAGAACCCTCCTCCCCTTCATCCAAATTTTTTGCTCACCAAGCAGTCTTCCTGTGGATTACTTTCTATGCAAAAGGTTTATATTAATTTCTTATTGGATTCATAACAGATTGTGAAATTAGATATTCACCCTTTCTATGGGTTATTGAGAAACAATGGCCTAGATGTAGAGAAAAACATTCATTTAGTCATGCTTATTTGATAAAAATAAAAGTACAGAACTCAAGAACCCTCCTTCCCTTCATCCAAATTCTTTGCTCACCAAGCAGTCTTCCCATCTATAATTTGGTTCCCTAAGTGCCCATCCAGAAGGAATGTCATGAGAAAATGACAGATGTGAATTATTCTACCAGATCCATCTGTAAATTAATAAGTGACTCTGTGATTTATGTGTCAGCCTTTTACAGGTGTAGATAGTGTGAAGCAGTTCCCCAAAATTGACCACTTTGGTGCTAAATAAACCAAGTTTCTGGATCTGCAAAGCTGAGTATCTGACCCTGAATCCGTGAGGAACTTTCAATCAGCCTGCCCATTGAGCTTTGCTAACTTGGCACATTAAG
Organism: Mandrillus leucophaeus; assembly: GCF_000951045.1. Classification (NCBI taxonomy): domain Eukaryota; kingdom Metazoa; phylum Chordata; class Mammalia; order Primates; family Cercopithecidae; genus Mandrillus; species Mandrillus leucophaeus. The sequence goes on from NW_012098799.1 coordinate 799,019, forward strand.
CATTCTTGTTGTCATTCCTTAACTGTCGCATGGCCTGAATATCACATTTACTTTCATTAGAAATAAATGTGCAAAAAACAAGAAACTCGGAGGAAAGTAATGTAGCAGAGAGGGAAAGGGCTTTAGTGTCATAAGACCTGAATTTGGATAAGATACCAAGCTCCTACCTTCCATTTTTCTCATTTGAAAATGGACCTAATAATATCTACTTCTGAAAGCTTTCCTTGTGAGATTAAATGATATTACATATAAAATATATGGCAAATGGAAGGTGTTCAATAAGACATAACTTTTGTTACTACCAGGCTATGTTTATATTTTAAAAATACCTTAGACTTAACCCAAAGGCGTAAATGTCTGGTGGAGACATCTCAGACTCCAGCCAGGAAGCAAAGTGGCAAAAGAATGTGGGGGGACCCAGGGCCTATCAAGGTCTTTGGAAATTGCACCCCAGGAGCTCCAAACACTAGAGCTTCTGGTTGTCCACTTAGGGAGGATGAAGTAATTAGGTAGCTATCCTAAACCCATTTAGGGAGGATGCAGTAATTAGGAAGCTGCTTCTATCATAATTTCTGTGTAGATGGGTGGTTCATTGACATAGGCTACTCCCAACACATTGTCACAGATACCTTCTATCTTCATCCAGAGAAAGCTTGCTGGGAAAGAATACAAATAATAATACCTAACATTTGTTCAGCATTTACTTTGTGCTTTACACTGTGTTAAGAAAAGTAGTTCTCTGATTATTTTCATATGCATTTATTTTGTCTCATCAAGAATATCCTAAGCTCCTTGAGGATTTAGTGTCTACCTCATTGCTCAGCACGGTGTAGGGTATAATGGAAGAACAAATGCTACAGATGCTGCTGCTGAGCTATTAACATTTATTGATTCCTTAGTATAAGCCAACCAGTATGCTAACTGCTATTACATGCATTATCTCTTTCACTTCTCTTAATAACTGGATGAAGTAGGTTATTATCCCCATCTTACAGATGGAGGCATTGGAACTTGAAGGTTAAGTTGCTTGCCTAAGTTCACTCAGCTCTAAGTGGCTGAGTATGGAGTCAGTCCATGTCAGTGATTCCCAAAACCGTTCTACTACCATCCTATTATCTCCAATCTTGACTTATCATTTACCTCAGGCAGGTCATTTAACGTTTTTAAAGTACACCTATGCTATGGTCTGAATGTTTGTGTATCTCTAAAAATTCAACTGTTGAAATCTTAACCCACAAGGTGATGGTATTAGGAGGTGGAGCCTCTAGGAGGTGATTAGGCCATGAAGGAAGAGCTCAGGATTGAGATTAGTGCCTTTATAAGAAATCCTGGAGTGCTAGCACACCCCTTCCACCATGTGAGGACACAGCAAATAGGCACTATCTATGGAAAAGGAAACAGGTGTTCCCTCAACAAAGACCAAATCTGCCAATGCCTTGACATTGAACTCCAGGCTCCAGACCGTGAGACATACATTATGTTGTTTATAAACTTCCCAGTTTATGGTATTTTCTTATAGCAGCCCAAACAAACTAAGACAACCTATGAAATTGAGATAATAATTCCCACCCTCAACAAAACAGCACATTGTGAATTCATCATTTTGACCCTGAGAATGATGAAACCCCAAATAAAGACTGGTCATTAGAAAAATCCTGTAATATCTAATTTCACAATCTGTTATGAATCCAATAAGAAATTAATATAAACCTTTTGCATTTTTGTCCAATTCAAAATAAATATTACTGGTAAAAAAATCAGCACAAAATGAAACTGAAAAAGCTGAAGCAAAACTAACTATATTTGATAAAAAAAAATTGTTGTAGATGAAAAACTAAGAATCAGACCTTTTTAGTCAAAAAACTGCAAAAATTGACCTGATGAGTTAGACTTGGTAGAACTTATCAAAGAAATCGAATGGAAAATGAATAAAAACACACCAAGCAAAATATGTCATTAATTGCAAATTGAATAGGAAAGAAAATTTTGCAAAATATGTATCTTTCCAATAGGACTAAGGCAAATTGAAGTGTGTAGAAATAATTGCCATAAACGTGAAACTAGGGAGAAAATGTTTGCAAACAACCCTTCTGACAAGGAATTCATAGCCAGAACATATAAGGAACTCAAACAACTCTATAGGAAAAAAAATCCAATAATCTGATTTAAAAAATGGACAAAATATTTGAGTAGACATTGCTCAAAAGAAAACATACGTGTGACAGACAGGTATATGAAAATGTGCTCAACATCATTGATCATCAGAAAAATACAAATCAAAACTACAGTGAGATATCATCTCATGCCAGTTAAAATGGCTTCTATCCAAAAGACAGAAATAACAAAGACTGCAATAACAAATGCTGGCGAGATGTGAAGAAAAGGGAACCCTCGTACATTGTTGGAGAGAATGTAAATTAGTACAATCACTATGGAGAAAAGTTTGGAGGTTCCTCAAAAAACTAAAAATAGAGCTACAAGGTGATCCAGCAATCCCACTACTGGGTATGTATCCAAAAAAAAGGAAATCAATTTATTGAGGAGACATCTGCACTCCTGTGTTTGTTGCAGCACTGTTTCCAACAGCCGAGATTTGGAAGCAACCTAAGTGTCCCTCAACAGATGAATGGAAAAAGAATGTGTGATACATATCCACAATGGAGAACTATTCAGCCATAAAAAAGAATGAGCTTCAGACATTTGCAACAACATAGATGGAACTGAAGGGCATTATGTTAAGTGAAATAAGCCAGGCACAGAAAGACAAACGTCACATGTTCTCATTTATTTGTGAAATCTAAACATCAAAATAATGGAACCCATGGAGATAGAGAGTAGAAGGATGGTTACCAGAGGCCAAGAAGGGTAGTAGGAGGTTGGTGGGGAGGTGGGGATGGTAAATGGGTACAAAAAAATAAAATGAATGAACAAGGCCTAGTATTTGATAGCACAACAGGGTGACTATAGACAATAATAATTGTTCATTTAAAAATGACTAAAGGAGTATAATTGGATTATTTGTAACACAAGAGATAAATGCTTGAGGGGTGAATACCCCATTTTCCATGATGTGCTTATTTCACATTGCATGGCTAAATCAAAACGTCTCATGTACCTCATAAATATATACACCTACTATGTACCCACAACTGTTAAAAACATTTTTTAAAGTAAAGCTATATATATACAAAATAAATTTCAATATAACCTTTATGAAGAAACTAATTGATTTTGATAACAAATAATTTAAGCAAATTAAAAGTAAAAATGAAAAAAATATTTTCACTTCAACGCATAGAAAAATTGATAAAATAAATATATAAGCTCAATGGCATTCTCTCCAGAAAATAATTTAAAGAAGAAAATTCATCAATGTTGTTATAATTAAGAATCATAGCAAAATGATTTTAAAAGTGTGGGCTTTGGAGCCACATGATCTGAGTTTGAATTCCAGCTCCACCACTTACTTAACTGTATACTTCAGCTGGTAGCTTATCTTCTCTGTACCCTGCAATGACTTTGTCTGTAAAATGGGTATAAAAATAGTATTCGTTTCTTGTGAGGAGTAAATAAAGTAGTGCATACAAAGCACTTAAAAGAGTGCCTGACACATACTAAGTTCTGTATAAGCACTAGCTATGTACAAATCTTTCCTTTTCCATTACTTTCAGGACCCCATATCGCTTAATATTGGGTCATAATCATTGCATGAGAAGGTGCTATCAAGACATTATGATATGCCTGTAATTGAAAGAACTAGTGTGTTATCAATGATCAAAAATCCCATGTTTAATAAACAAGTTTTAGGTTGTTTCAACTGCCAGAACTATGTTGTTTTGCAATGATTATAAAAACGTAAGTTGATAATTTTTCCATAGAGTTTTCTGAGTTGCTTAAATGTAGGCTGTTTTGTTCTCTAGCACTAGGAAGGTGGGTGGATAGTGTCTGCAGAAAAGAGTTGGTCTTCATAAAAAATATATGTGATTTAGGCACATATATATTCAGGCTATAACGTTGCCTTTTGATTCAAAGATGCTGAGTCTGGGCACTTTCCTACTAGGTATTTCTGTATTTTAGTTTGATCTCTTTATTTCCAAACAGAAGAATGTGCCTCCCTCAATAATTCATTCTAGTGTTTAAAACTCACTATATGGAGATATTGAGGCCTGGATATGATGGGAGTGGGGCAGAAACCAGAAAAAAAAGGGGGGCTGGTGAATATCTTCCTTTTACCACCAGTTTTTTAAAAATTTTATTATTATTTTTTAAAGTTCTGGGGTACATGTTCAGGATGTGCAGGTTTGTTACATAGGTAAATGTGTGCCATGGTAGTTTGCTGCATCTATCAACCCATAACCTAGGTATTAAACCCAGCATGCTTTAGCTATTTTTCCTGATGCTCTTCCTGTCCCCCGCCAATCCCGACACGCTTCAGTGTATATTGTTCCCCTTCCTGTGTCCATGTGTCTTCATTGTTCAGCTCCCACTTATAAGTAAGAACATGAGGCACCACTCGTTTTCTTTAATCCCATAATAAAAATTTTTAGATATTTCCATTTTCCTCTACTCCAGAACTAATTTTTACCCCTCATATGCCTGTCACTGTCTCTTTTAACCTTTCCCTCTTTATTGCCCAGTTTTCAAGGCTCAGTTCATTTTCCATCTCCTCCCTCCTCTAATTAAGCAAGATATTCTCTCTTTGAATTCACATTGCATTCCTTACCTTGACCATGGAACTTTAGACTTCATTACTTGTGTTGGTCTTCATGTCATGTGTTATTTTAGTCCAGTGTTCTTAGCCACAGCTGCCCACTGAAATTAACTGGGGTGCTTTAAAAATGTTGATGCCTGGGTCCCACCTCACAAATTCTAGTTTAATTAGTCTTAGATGCAACGCAGAGATTGGGATTTTTAAAAGCTCCCCAGGTGATCTTAGTGTGTAGCCAGGATTGAAAACCACCATTTTAGTTCATCATGAATGTAAGCTCTTTTATATTAATAAATCTTGTATTAGCATTAGCATTAGCAGCCCTCAGACTTACTCAAATGCTGATATACCTGGAAGTTACAGTGCTTTTTAAAGAACACTATAAAATATTGATGTATTTGATTGGTTCCTATAAATGCAGAACAATTTTAGTGGCAAAAAACAACTATGGTTTGAATATCAAATATAAAAGCATAGCCCTGTGTACATATAACCTAGACAAACTTTTGAGCAATGCATGACTGGCTGATTCTCAGTTTCTCCTTAATATTCTTTGGCTTATTTTTCTGTGATCTGTAAGCATTCACTAACAGTCTCATAATAAGAGGTATCAAACTTTTAAATAAAAATTATAAGCCAAAAATATTCAAAAGGAACTAAATTCCATCTTTTTGTGTTCTTTTACTTGCAAAGTAAGAAAAGCCTATTGCTACTAGATTTTAGTGTTGAAATTCTTCCATTCAGCTTGCAGAACACCCAACACAATGTTAACTGCTGACATTTATTAAACCCTTATTATATAGCAGAAAATCTTCTTTATATACATTATTCACATTTATATGCTTTATATGTTTATGTATTATATATAAATTACCATTTTGTAATGACAGCTTTTGTTAAAAAGGAATGAATGGAATACAAATAGCATTTTATTTGGAAATTACTTGTCTGAAGCAGGTCTTTTGAATCTCTTTATAAAAGAAACTTGCATTTTATTAATAACAATGGCATGTACATGAATATGTAATTGGTAGGAGTCATACCTGTAAGTATATTATTTCCATAAAAGCTTTGGAGCCCTAGAAATAATTCCACAGTTGGCTAGCAAACTGAGACTTACAGATTGTAAACTAAATGTTGAACTCCAAATTTTGAGTCTGTGGTATGCTGATTAATGGCCCCTAAAGATATCCAGGTCTTAATTTCTGGAATTGGGCATGCTGTATGGCAGAAGAGACTGTGCAGATATAATTACATTAAAGCCCTTAAAATAGGGAGATTATCCTGGATTATTTAGGTGAGCCTTAGATGCAATCACGTGCATCCTTTAAGAGTGAAGCAGAGGGAGATTTGACACAGGAGAAAGAAGGCAATATGACAACCTCAGCACAGAGAGAAAGATTTGAAGATGCCAAGGTATAGGTACTGTAGATGGAGGAAGGGCCCACCCACAAAACAAGGAACGCAGATCTTGAAGCCAGAAGGCAAGAAAACAGATTCTCCCCTAGAGCTTCCAGGGAGCACAGTTCTGCCAATACCTGAATTTCAAGCCAGTGAAACTGATTTTGGACTTCTGGCCTCCAAAATTGTAAGAAAATAAGTGTGCATTGTTTTAAGTCACCAAGTTTGTGGTAATTTGTTACAGCAGTCATAGGAAACTAATACAAAGTCTTTCCCCACATAGATACTGTCAGGAAAAGATGAAAACCAAGATTTCAGGTCTAGGCCATCACGACACTCAACAAACATAGAAGGACATGTTAAAAGCAAGGAAATATTGCCTGAACCTATTCCGTTGTTTTTAAATTGATAAGGTGTGCAATAGAAAACTAGGTTTATTGTTGATGTAGAAACCACTTCAGTTGAACAGTCTTTGAAGAAATTTGGCTCTTTTTTTGGATAGTGTCCACCCAACCTCAGATGTGCCAAACCAACCCCATCTGTGTGGTTTACATCATAAAGTGTACTTTTTCCTCTTTTTATTTCGTGTGTGTGTGTGTGTGTGTGTGTGTGTGTGTGTGTGTGTGTGTGTGTGGAGATGGGGTATCACTATGTTACCCAGGCTAGTTCAAACTCCTGGCTTCAAGTGATCCTCCTGCCTCAGTCTCCCAAACTGTTGGGGTTGCAGGCGTGAGCCACCATGCCCAGCCCAGAAGTGTACTTTTTTAAAGAATGTTTTGGTGAAAGATGACTGAAAGTCTTTACGTGATAGTTGAATTTTGACTTGAAATTCTTTTTAAAAAAATCAAAATGTAATAAATCACATGGATTATCAGTTATTTACTTATAAATAACTTTAAGGAGCAGATAGGTTATCAAGACTTTAATGACTTAGGATGTCATCAGTAAACCATCCCATTAAGAATTTGGTGTTTTTGATCAGGCTCGGTGGCTCACGCCTGTAATACCAGTACTTTAGGAGGCTGAGGCAGGAGGATCACGAGGTCAGGAGTTTGAGACCAGCCTGACCAACACGGTGAAACCCCATCTCAACTAAAGATACAAAAATAGCTGGGCATGGTGGTGTGCGCCTGTAATCCCAGCTACTCAAGAAGCTGAGGCAGGAGAATCACTTAAACCTGGGAGTCGGAGGTTGCAGTGAGACAAAATTATGCCACTGCACTCCAGCCTGGGTGACAGACTGAGACTCTGTCAAAAAAAAAAAAAAAAAAAAAAGAATTTGGGTTTTTCCACTAAAGATACTACACGGACAGCATGAGAGTACCCTCACATTCTGATGATGACAGGATGGCATACTCTTTGAAGATTTGCCTTCACCTAAATTTTTTAGAAGATAAACTCACTTTATCTAGAAGTTAACATGGATGTTGATGGGTCATTTGTAATTTAAAAAGGGGGAATTCCTATGAAGGAAACAAAAATAAAACACCATTTAATGAAACAGGTGTTCCCTTGGGAAGGGTTGTAGGGGTTGGGCTGGGGAGTGAAATTTTATGTTTCAAAAAGCTCGATCAATCTGAAAGTGACTGACTCTATAAAGGCTTCGTTTAATGGCCACAATAGAAAAGTAATAAAAACAAACAAGTATCCCTAAAAGTACAAAACCATAAATTCTGTATCAGTGGGTCTATGTTTTTCAAAAGAAGCAAACAGAAATGGGTGAATTTTTGGTTTAGAATTTGTTATTTTATTTTGTTTTTTAACAATAATATGCACCCTAGAGACTAATTATCAGCCTTTCATTTCCTGGTCACAAATTACTTCTAAGCTTCATTGTTGTATTAGTATCCATTTTGTGGTGTGCATTTCTGTCTTTTAACCATGAATACACATATTGGAGTAAGGATGTGTAACTAAGGATGTAAAGCAATTTTCTATATATGCAGCCAATGTTTAAGTCATTGCAAGCCATTAAAGCTTATAAAAGCAAATTATTTGCCCTTTCTAGGTTCACTAACAATAACTTTCACCTAAGTGGTTTTAGAGGAGCATAGTTACTGAATTAGATCCTGCTGAATTAGTAAGTTTATACTCCCCCAAACAGTATTTGGTAAGTCAGCACATCTGTAATTTTTAAATTACTGCTCTTATAAACAAAGACAGAGATAACTGGAGGCCACAACTTAATAGCTCTCTAGACAGTTGTCTATTCCAGTTCATGGGTGATATCTTAATGAGGATTCTTTACATCATGTAACTGGATATAGGAAGAAAGAGGTGACGGTAGCAGAAGGTAGTGGCAAGGTCTTTTGTTTGTGTGATAGGAAGCCGGGTCTCTGTCCCTCTAGTGAGAACCCCTGAATGGCATATCTAGCTTCAGAAAAGCTGGATCATCAGTGTTGACAATCAGAAATCCTATTTACATTAATACTATCAAGCCTCTTGAGAATTAAAAACAGATTGCTTTTTGACTGACAGTAGGTTCTTGTGACAAAGAGATCAAGATCCTTAAACAAAGCAGTCGGACAATAGTCACCCTTATCTTAGGAAGCATGAGAGGTAATGCCAAGAATGAGTAGGGACCCCCAAAGTAGAATAGGTTTGAGGAACCTAGGCACTATCACAGACATTGGATTTTTTGTTGGCAGGGAGAAATGTTTTCCAATAAGACCCAAGTGGCTTTTGTTCAAATGTCTACGGTAGGGGTTGGCAAACTTTTTCTGTAAATGATCATATAGTAAATATGTTGGGCTTTGTGTCTCAAGAGATAAAATTGAGGATATTATGTCGGTGTTCATATAGCAAGAGAGAGAACAAATTTCCACATATTCAATGTTCAGTGATAGTGATTTGAGGCCAGATTTTATCATTCAGAAAAATTTCAATCTCAGCCCTGAGCTAAGAAAAACTCAATAAAAAGTTACCACTGCTAAGCCATTGAACTTCAGTGTCATAGGGCAAGTCAGATATTCAGTTTCTATTTCTGACAAAAATTCACAGAAGTGTTCATGGCTAAGTCCAGGAGAGAATGTGAACTTCATCACTGACACTACTGGTATAATAACACAGTAGATGCAAGTATTTTCCGCAAAGTGCCTGCTGAAGCAATGAATAACCATAGGCTTTAATTAAGTCACCATCAGTAAATGGCTTTCTTTGCTTGCCTAATAAATGAGCCACTTGGAAATTTACTTTGGTGGCAACCTCATTTCCTGTGAAGAAATTCTTCTGCGATAAGGCATTCCGTTTTAAATGTTCTAATTTTTCTGACCATTGCTTTCCTGTGAGTTGGGGATATTAAGAGTGCTTAGTCTGGAAATATTGGCATATACCGTATTCTTTTGGTATCCTACAGCTGTAGTGTCATTGCACAATAAATATAATGCTTTGCCATATAATTAGACAACCAAATATCCAAACTCCAGTGTGTCTTAACAATACAACAATCAGAACTGGACGTTGTGGTGTGTGCCTGCTGTCCCAGCTACTCAGAAGGCCGAGGCAGATCACTTGAGGCCGGAAGTTTGAGCCCAGCCTAGGCAACAAGACCTCTGTCTCTTTAAAAATACATACAACAATCAAAGTCCACGTCTTTTTTGTTTGAAAGGCTGTAGAATTATAGATGTGTCACTGCAATTTATAACGCACTGAGCATCACTGTGAAGAGATAAGAGAACCATATTTTGTCTCTGTTGCAACTAAAGTGTATAACTTTTTTTTTTTTTTTTTTTTTTTGAGATAGAGTCTCACTCCTTCACACAGGATGGGGTGCAGTGGTGCAATCTCAGCTCACTGCAACCTCCGCCTCCCAGGTTCAAGTGATTCTCGTGCCTCAGCCTCTTGAGTAGCTGGGCTTATAGGTGTGTGCCACTATGCCCAGATAATTTTTGTGATTTTAGTAGAGACGGGGTTTCATAATGTTGGCCAGGCTGGTCTCAAACTCCTGACCTCAAGTGATCTGCTTGCCTTGGCCTCCCAAAGTGCTGGGATTACAGGCCTGAGCCACCACGCCTGGCCCCAAGTGCAACTTTCAACTCCCCAAAATCTTAACTACTAATAGCCAGTTGTTGAGCGGAAGCCTTACTGATAACATAAACAATCGAATAACACATATTTTGTAAGTTATTTTTACTATATACTGTATTCTTACAATAAAGTGAGCTAGAAATGAGAAAATGTTATTAAGAAAATTATAAGGAAGAGAAAATATAGTACTGTACTTATTGATACCTTAAGTTTACATCATCTGTTTACAAAATAAATTGTCCAAATAGTGGGCAACCTCCCTCTACAGACCTCAATCTATGGTGCATATCAAGCAATTCAACTTTTTCTTGTAATGTCATGGCTTTTCTCTGCTTCTTAGGAGCACTTCCAGCGTCACTAGGGGCTTTTGTATGGATCCCATGGTGTTATTCAAGGTTTACAGTATTGCATTAAACATGATGAAAAATACAAGAGCTCCAGGACAGGTCACTTTTTACCGCACTCCAGGATATACCGGAGAGACAACTGCTCACACAGAGATGATTTGTGTCACATGGCGTTTTAAGCAGATATTCAAAATATTCAACCTCACCACAACAGCAACAGGAGGTGGCTACAAAATCATTATGTAGTACAGAATGTATTACAGTTAATTTTATGCAGTTATGATTAGTGTAATAAGTTTGTTGACATTTCTTTCAAATGGTGCCAGGTACGGTCTGTGTTTGTGTGCATTCATTTTGATAAATTTTATCTTTTTATAGTAATTTGTGTGTATTTTATGGTTGTAAATGGTAACATAGACTATTATTTACATATATTTCATGCATTCATGACATACCTTTTTCTTAATTTTTTTGATATTTCTAAACTAGGTGGTTCATCTGCGAATTTTTTCAAATCGTCACAAATGTCAAAAAATTGTTCCAGTATATTTATTGAAAGAAATCCATGTAACAGTAGACCCATGCAGTCCAAACCTATGTTGTTCAAAGGTCAACTGTATTTAACTCTGCTATTATAGCACAAAAACAACCAGATATAATGCATAAATGAGTGACTGTGGCTATATTCCAATAAAACTTTACTTACAGGCCCTGAAATTTGAATTTTATATCATTTTCATGAGTCATGAAATATTTTTCTTTTCTTTTCTTTTTTTTTTTTTTTTTTTTTGAGACGGAGTCTTGCTTTATCACCAGGCTGGAGTGCAGTAGCGCGATTTCGGCTCACTGCAACCTCCGTCTCCTGGGTTCAAGCAATTATCCTGTGGCAGACTCCTGAGTAGCTGGGGCTACAGGCACATGCCACCATGCCCAGCTAATTTTTGTACTTTTAGTAGAGATGGAGTTTCACCATGTTGGCCAGGATGGTCTCAATCTCTTGACCTTGTGATCTGCCCATCTTGGCCTCTGAAATATTTTTCTTCTTTTGATTTTTCTCATCCATTAAAAAATATTAAAAACCATTCTTACCAGAAGAAAACCTAGAGAAAAAGCTTCATGACATTGGAGTTGGCAGTGTTTTATTGGATAAGAGATGAAAAGCACAGGCAACAAAAGCAGAAAATAGACAAACGAAACTACAATAAATTTAAGAAAGCTTTTGTGTATCAAAAGATATAATCAACAGAATGAAATATCAACCTACAGAATGAGAGAAAATATTTGCAAATCATGTATCTGAAATGGGGTTAATATTCAGAATATATAAAGAACTCCTACAACTCAACAACAGAAAAACCTAAATAAGCTAATTTAAAAAATGAGCAAAGGACATGAATATACATTTCTCCAAGGATGATATACAAATGGCCAGTAAGCATATGAAAATATGTATATCACTAATCAGTAAAGAACTGCAAATCAAATGAAATATCACCTTACACCTATTAGGATGGCTACTACCAAAAAAATCAATAAAATAAAACATGCTGACAAGAATGTGGAGAAATTGGGACCCTTGGTAGAATTGGTAGAATTCTACCTCTATTGGTAGAATTGTAAAATGGCGCAACTTCTATGGAAAACAATATGGTGGTACCTCAAAAAATCAAAAATAGAACCACCATATGATCCAGCAGGCTTGCTTCTGAATATATTCGCAAAAGAATTGAAAGCAGGGCCTCAGAGAGATATGTCTACACCCATGTTCATAGCAGCATTACACACAACAGCCATGTGATAGAAACAACTCAGATGTCTATGGACCAATGAATGGATAAACAAAATGTAGTATATACATAGAATGAAATATTGTTCAGCCTTAAAAAAGAAGAAGATTCTATCATTTGCTACAACAGGGATGAACCTCAAGGACATTATGCTTAGTGAAATAAGCCAATCAAAAAATTGCAAATACTGCATTATTCCACTGCAAATACTGCATTATTAAGTTATCTAAAGTATTCAATCCTCTTAGAAACCAAAAGTGGAATGGCGTTTGCCCAGAGCTAGAGGAAGGGGCAAATGAAGAGTCGCTATTCAACAGGTGTAAAGTTTCAGTTTTGCAAGGTGAAAAGTTTCTAGAGATCTGTTGTGCAACAATGTTTGTACAGTTAACACTACTAAACTTTAAAAGTGGTTAAGATGGGCTTGGCACAGTGGCTCATGCCTATAATCCCAGCACTTTGGGAGGCTGAGGTGGGCGAATGGCTTGAGCCCAGGTGTTGGTGACCAGTCAGGGCAACATGGAGAAACCCTGTCTCTAAAAAAAAAAAAAAAAAATTAGCATGGTGTTGTAGTGCATGTCTGTGGTCCCAGCTACTCAGGAGATTGAGGTGGGAGGGTCACCTGGGCTTTGGGAGTTCGAGGCTGCAGTGAGCTATGCCACGCCACTGCATTCCAGCCTGGGCGACAGAGTGAGACCCTGTCTCAAAAACAAGAAAACAGTTAAGATGGTAAATTTTATTTTATTTTTTTAACCACAAAATAAATACAAGTTAGGGAAGGGACATTATTAAAAGAACAGTCTTGAATCTACTGTAAATTAGTTCTTAAATCATTCCCAAATTTTGAGATGTAACTATACTTAGTAAAAAATGACTTGAGTCAATGTCTTACAAGTATTAAAATTCATAGAAACAGAAAGAATATTGGTTACCAAGGGCTGGAAGAAGAGAGAAAAGGGAGTTGCTTAATGGGTGTGGTGTTTCAGTTTTGCAAGATGAAAAAGTTGCAGAGATCTGTTGCACACCAATGTGAATATACTTAACACTACTGAACTGTACTCCTAAACATGGTTAAGGTGGTAAATTTTATGTCATTTTTTTAAACCACAATTAAAAATAAACAAAGAAAACCTTCTTAGATTGCATGCCGCACAAAAACAGACAGGGCACTGAACTTGGCCTGTAGGTTGTAGTTGCCATTCTTCCTCTTTGACCCAGCCTCAGGAAACTTCTCTTAGGTTCCATGCCTGAGAGTACTCTAAACTATAAGAATCACACCCACCTTTGGAGAATTCAATAAAACACCTGCAATACCAGTGGGTAGAAGGCTCTCTTTCCTCTAGGAAAAAATTCACAGTGGATGCAGTGGTGGAAAAACCAGCAGAGTTAGAATGGGAGATATTAAGGGACTGGATAATGGATGGGAGAATGTGTGTGCAATCATAGCAGAGAAGAAAGCGTGAATAGTGAGGAATTTGATAGCCTGTTTGAGGAAGAAGAGGAATATGGACATTGACAATCCACTGCTCACTTTTTACCCAGAGGATGGTGTCATTTAGGTGAGCAAGAGTTAATTCATTCAGTTACTGTGTAAACTTGGACAAGTCCATTCCTCTTACCTTATCTGTGAAAAGGAGGGTGGGAACATTCCTACTGCCCTCTCAGCTCTAAAAACCACAAGACTCTATCACCAAGCTGACAAAGTGCCAATGATTTTATCCTCTCATTTGTACAGCTTTAAAGGCAGTAGACTTTCTGTGTCTCCTATTGGGTAGATTTTATTTATTTACTCTAGACAGTGTGGGTTAGAAAACGAATTACAATCTGTGGAGTCCTGACTAACTCTATCCACAGCTGGATCTTTTACTCGATACCTCAAGCCTCCTTTCCCCTGGGAACCTGAGGAAATAGTGCAAACAGGGAAGGGAATTAGGAACCATTGTTAACTCCAGTTTCTTTTCTTCTTTTTTATTTTTCTTGCTCTGTTGCCCAGGCTGGAGTGCAGTGGCTCGATCTTGGCTCACTGAAACCTCTGCCTCCCAGGTTCAAGCGATTCTCCTGCCTCGGCTTCCTGAGTAGCTGAGATTACAGGCTCCCACCACCACGTCTGGCTAATTTTTGTATTTTTTAAACAGAGACGCGGTTTCACCATGTTGACCAGGCTGGTCTCGAACTCCTGACCTCAGGTGATCCCCCTGCCTCGGCCTCCCAAAGTGCTGGGATTACAGGCATGAGCCACCATGTCCAGCCTTTAACTCCAGTTTCTTAGCTCCGCAGCAGCTACCCCCTCCTGTTAAAAATCTCTGAAGTCTCTTACAGTTCTTTAATAGGAATGGTTGGGGAAAGAGTCTTCTTTATGAAAAAGAATGTAAATCCCAGTGCTGTTGTTTATTTGTTTGTTTTGTTTTGTTTTGAGATGGAGTTTCACTATTGCCCAGGCTGGAGTGCAGTGGCTCGATCTTGGCTCACTGCAGTCTCCACCTCCTGGGTTCAAGTGATTCTCCTGTCTCAGCCTCCCAAGTAGCTGGAATTACAGGCGTGTGCCACCACACCCAACTAGTTTTTGTATTTTTAGTAGAGATGGGGTTTCACCTGTTGGCTAGGCTGATCTTGAACTCCTGGCCTCAAGTGATCCTTCCGCCTCTGCCTCCCAAAGTGCTGGGATTATAGGAGTGAGCCACTGCGCCCGGCCAAATCCCAGTGTTCATTTTAAAAAATCATCATTGTATGTGACAGTGTTATCAAAAGCAACAGCAAAATTCTTTTAGCTTTTTTTTTTTTAATCCTCTCCTCCTTCATTAGTGACTACTAAGGAAAAAGCAGGAATTTAAAGGGAGTCATAACAGACCTTCCTCCTTCCAGCTGTTAACCAGGTTAATCGGACTCATTCCAGTTGTTAACTTCCTTCCTTCCAAAGAGGAAGAAGTGTCTTTTCTGTTGTCCTCTAGTGTGTTGGGGAAAGGGCCACGTGTTGGGGGGAGGGCCTTTATTAGTGGGATCACTCCAGTAGCCGTCTCATTTGCTTTCCAGTTTGCAGCTGTCCCATGATCTGATTATTTGAATCTCAGCCTCAGAACTGACTTGCCTTTGTTTCTGGTTCAAGAAAGCTCTAATTAGAATGGGAAAGTTCAGCCACACTGTTCAAGTTAAACACATCGCAATGGGGAAACATGAACCTCAAGACTGCTGTGCCAGGATTAGAATTTTCAAAGTGAATGCCTTTGCCAGTGTTGTGCTTTTGTTTACTTCTGGGGCTGGTTGTGGTGTTAGCCTCACATTTGCTCAGACATTTTCCTGGGGTGATTTACCATAACATTTGGTCCAAGAAAAAGGAAATTAAATATCTATTGGCTACCTTTGTGCATTCATTGCCGTGTTACAGTTGGAGCTATAATAACAATAATAAAATGTCTTGCAGGTGTAAGTTGTGATTAGTTATACAACACTTGCACATCATGTTCTTGTTTAAGACAACAAACCCTGGGAGGTAAATAGAGTAAGAGCTCTATGCTCGTTTTACTGATAATAAAACTGAGGCTCAGAGAGCTGAAGTGACTTGCCTAAGTTAGCGGTTAATCTGGAACTAAAACCTACCTGAAGATAACAGCTTTTTACAGAACATCACACTGCCAACCTTCTTTCAGAAAAGCAGAGAGGTTGCAATCCTGCAAGGCTTAGACTCAGCCTGGAGGCAGGAGGAGTGGTTAAAATCATGAAACACTTTGGGAGGCCGAAGCAGGCGGATCACGAGGTCAGGAGATCAAGACCATCCCGGCTAACACGGTGAAGCCCCGTTTCTACTAAAAATACAAAAAATTAGCTGGGCGTGGTGGTGAGCGTCTGTAGTCCCAGCTACTCGAGAGGCTGAGGCAGAAGAATGGCGTGAACCCAGGAGGCGGAGCTTGCAGTGAGCCAAGATAGCCCCACTGCACTCCAGCCTGGGCGACCATCCGTCAAAAAAAAAAAAAAAAAAAAAAAAAATCATGAAATACTGAGGCACTGACTGATGAAGAGCTGCTGCTTCGAGCCTTTTGAATGGGTGCCAGTTGCATCAGCATGGAGGAGTCCTTCTGGGATGGGGCTACCCTGCTGCCTGCCTGCCAACAGGCTCCCATCCATGTGTCCAGATGACCAGAGCTGAGATAGCACCAGCTAGAGAGAAAACAGCACCCCTGGCAACAGGACCAGCACCTTAGCATGCAAACTGTGTACTGAGCCCATAGCTGACCAGTATGCCCCTTGAGGGCCTTCAGCTAGCCACTGATGAGAACTTCTGCCTCTCCAATATATCCTACTGCTTCTTAAATACTTTTAATGTTATCCAAACATGTACAACTAAGTCGAGGCAACAGCAAAACTGTGAAATAGATCCCTATCATTTGTCTTTTCTCCACAGTGGGTGCCCTGCCCCTGAATGGGTGCCTGGTTCCTCAGGTTACTCCCTACCCCAGTCTGTTAGAGGCCTTCACTTCAGAGTGATATCTGGGCTAGGTCTATTTAGGTTTTCCTACCTTCCTTTTACCATACTTACCTATCTAAGCTGTCAGAGACTGACTTTTGAAAGTTTTAGTGACTGGTGACAGATAGTTATGACGCTTAAAGACATAAAGTCTTAGCGGCATCTTTACCTATGAAACTTTAGGCCCCATTGGGGATGGGACAGGATATATTTTTTGAGAGTTGACTTTTCTGCTCTCAAGCCATATCTTGTAATAAATATCTACTAAACTAGGTCATGGCTTACCGTGGCCTCAACCTCCTGGGCTCAAGCAATCCTCCTACTTCAGCCTCCTGAATAGCTGGGACTACTGGTATATGCCACCACACCCGGCTAATTTTTAAATGTTTTGTGGAGATGGGGTTTTGCTACACTATCCAGGATGGTCTCAAACTCCTGGTTTCAAGTGATCGTCCTGCTTCAGCCTCCCAAAGTTCTGGGATGACAGCTATGAGCCACTGTCCCCCACTCTAAAATACATTTTTAATGTACTATCACCTTCTATTCTATAGGAAAAGAGGGAGCTATATTTAAGAAAAGAAATGTGTTTAGGAGGAGGGCATTTCGTCCAAAGGCATAACTCTGAAAATAAACATAAATGCCATATTTCGTGGTTAAGAGCACAGGCTTTCAATTCTTTTTTACAAATGGCAAGAAAATAATCCCAGCACTTTGGGATGCTGAGATGGGAGGATAGCTTGAGGCCAGGAGTTTGAGATCAGCCTGGTCAACATAGCAAGACCCTGTCTCTACAAAAACTGAAGAAAAAAAAATAGGCGTGATGGTGCACACCTGAAGTCCAAGCTACTGTACTCAGGAGGCTGAGGAGGTCAAAACTGCAGTGAGCCATGATTGCACTACTGCACTCCAGCCTGGGTGACAGAGGAAGACACTGTCTCCAAAGAAAGAAAGAATGAAAGAAAGAAAGAACGAACAGATGGAAGGAAGGAAGGAGAAAGAAAGAAAGAAGGAAGGAAGGAAGGAAGGAAAGAGAAAGAAAGAAAGAAGAAAGAAAGAAAGAAAGAAAGAAAGAAAGAAAGAAAGAAAGAAAGAAAGAAAGAAGAAAAGAAAGAAAGAGAGAGAAAGAAAGAGAGAAAGAGAGAAAGAAAGAAAGGGAGGGAGGAAGAAAGGGCAAGAAAAGAGGGAAAAACTTATAGATTAAACGAAACTTAAGAGATGACTTATCAACCAAATGCCATTATATGGTACAAACCATTTTTGGATCATGATTCAAATAACCCAATGTGAAATAAATGAGATAATTGGGGAAATATGACCATGGATTGGACAATTGATGATATTAAGAAATAATTCATTTTTATAGGTATTATAGTTATGTTTAAAGAGTCCATTTCTTTTGAAGATATATGTTGAAATATTTAAAATGAAATGACATGAAATCGTGTGTGTGTGTGTGTGTACGGTATATGCAACCAGTGTGTGAGTCCTATAAATAGTTTTGCAATATACAAGATGTCTACTGTTGTTTTCCAACTGAAGAGCTTGTCTGGTAAAGCTTGCAGTAGCACCACAGGTGGAAACAGCAGTGAAGAATCAGACAGTTAATCCTGAGGAATAAGAAAACCTTGCTTCACGGGCAAAGATTTCATGATGAAAACATCAAAAGCAATTGCAAGAAAAGCAAAAATTGACAAATGGGATCTAATTAAACTAAAGATCTTCTGCACAGCAAAAGAAACTACCATCAGAGTAAACAGAGAACCTGCAGAATGAGAGAAAAATTTTGCCATCTATCCATCTGACAAAGGGCTAATATCCAGAATCTACAAGGAACTTAAACAAATGTACAAGAAAAAAACAAACAACTTCATTGAAAAGCGGGCAAAGGACATGAACAGACACTTCTGAAAAGAAGACATTTATGCAGCCAACAAACACATGAAAAAAAGCTCAACATCACTGATCATTAGAGAAATGCAAATCAAAACCACAATGAGACACCCTGTCATGCCAGTCAGAATGGCAATTATTAAAAAGTCAAGAAACAACAGATGCTGGCAAAGCTGTGGAGAAATAGGAATGCTTTTACACTGTTGGTGGGAATGTAAATTATTTCAGCCATTGTGGAAGACAGTATGGCAATTCCTCAAAGACCTAGAACCAGAATTACTATTTGACCCAGCAATCCCATTGCTGGGTATATACCCAAAGGAATATAAATCATTCTATTATAAAGTTATATGCATGCATATGTTCATTGCAGCACTATTCATAATAGCAAAGAATGGGACTAACCCAAAGGCCCATCAGTGATAGACTGGATAAAGAAAATGTGGTACATATACACCATGGAATACTATGCAGCCATAAAAAGGAATGAGATTATGTCCTTTGCAGGGACATGGATGGAGCTGGAAGCCATTATTCTCAGCAAAGTAATGCAGGAATAGAATACCAAACATGGCATGTTCTCACTTATAAGTGGGAGCTGAACAAGAAGAACACATGGACACAGGGAGGGGAGCAACACACACTGGGGCCTGTCAGGGGTGGCGGGGAAGGGACGGCATCAGGATAAATAGGCAATGCACGTGGAACTTAATACCTAGGCGATGGGTTGATAGGTGCAACCAACCACCATGGCACATGTTTACCTGTGTAACAAATCAGCACATCCTGCACGTGTATCCCAGAACTTAAATTTTTAAAAAAGGAAAAGCCTTGCTTCTCAGCACTGAGCCTTTAAAAGCATCCTTAGGAACAAAAGTAGCATATTTCTTTTATATCTGTTTTTTGCCCTTTCTCTACCACCTCCCACTCCACATTGCCCCATAGTGAATGTTAATAACCAACTAATTCTCCTCGGATTTCCTCAGAATACTGAGCGGGGAAAGTCTGGTTGCCACTGAAGCAGGAATACAGATCCCTTCCTTACATAGTCCTTATACCTCACATAGGAATGGAGAACTCTGTAGTCATACTTTAACTCTTTTAACAAACATTTACCAAATGTTCACTACATGCCAGTACTCTGTTAGATACTTACACGTTATCTCAATGATCTGGTCCGGACCCATTTTACATATGAGTAGACTGAAGTTAGGAGAAATTAAGTGACTCACTCAGGATTACACACACTGCTAATGTAATCATGGGCCATCAATGCTTGTGGAGGCCCTGTGGTCTGTGAAGGGGAGAAAGTCACAGAACAAAGAGGCCCTTCATGTTTAGGTTCAATACCAAGTCCATGCTGCACATGAAGGTTCAGAGCAAGGGAACAACATGGAGTCCACTGAGCTCCATTGTAAGGTAGAAGTGGACTACCAGACAGGACCTTTGCCAGCCCTAAGCCCTTAAGGACTTCCTGAGCCCAGTCAATTTACCTGCTTTTCAATAAGATCTTTATTTGCTCTTCTATTCTTGTCTAAATTTGTTGTCATTTCCTTTTCTGTCTGGCGACACTGAAAGCTGCCTTTAGGCAGTATGACCACACTGGCCCCTTCTGCAACCCCCACCTCACCAAGAAACATATCTTAGGATTCCCTTTGTTTGACTTTTTTCTTCTTTTTTGAGTAGAAAGCATCTTATCTCTCACATTTCTAGAACTTTGGCTATTCAAATTCTTTATTGGATCGGCAAGCAGCTCAGGGTCAGGGGTAAATGGAAAGTGCTGTCCTAGCAGCTCTGGTTTCATTATTAAGCAGTTGCGTTGGGAGACATATGGATTCACAGGACCAGAGCCTCCTAGAGCTGCCAAGCTCTCAGAAACTGTGGAACTGGGCCCAATCTGGGACGACTGCAACTTGGCTGCTAAGAGTTCGTTTGTTTGTTCATTCATCCCTCCCTTTGTTCTTTTGTTCCAGAAACACTTCTTAACTGCCTACTAGTGCCTTGCTCTCCCCGCCCAACTCAGGAGGCTCTTATCTTGAGGGAGGGGGTGAATGGACCAGTAAACAGAGGGTCACCATCCACTGTGGCTAGTTCTATGAGGGAGAGGCAGTGTCAGATAGTGGTTTAGAAAGTACAATTTAAAAATCACACAGTCCTGGTTTAGACCTCAGCCTTCATACTTATTTGTTGCGTGGCGGTGGATGAGCTATGAAACCTCCTCAGTTAATTCATAGTGGGGAGGTACCTGGTACTAGAGCAGCACAAATAGGCAGCAGAACATCTCTATCTGACTAATGGGGATCCATAAAACCAGGAGCTAACACAGGATAATTTTATTCTTAGAAACATCTTATCTTCAGCATGGTGGTGCGCACTTGTAATCCCAGTCACTCAGGAGGCTGAGGCAGGAGGATCTCTTGAACCAAGCAGTTGGAAGCTGCAGTGTGACTGTGACTTGCAGAGAGCAAGACTTCATGTCTTTCTCTCTCTCTCACTCTCATTTTCTCTCTCTCTCTCAGTGTGTGTGTGTGTGTGTGTGTGTATATATATCCTATGGCAAGGGCAGGCAACAGGCAGGTAGAAGGCTGGGACAAGGGATGTTTGTTAATTGGGATTGAAATGTCCACAGGGGCTCTAGTTCAGGGTCAGATCCATAATTTATAGAAGGATTTAGGGGGCAAGGCAGACTTCACTCCTAGAGGAAATATACAGCTGGCTTTATAGAATTAGAGTATAAATTAGGACTTGGAAATAACAGAACCCGTTAACTAGAATACAGGGGCCACACTAAACAGTACAGGAGCCCTGCTGACAATGCTGGGGCTGGCAGGCATGGCAATCCTGAGAATGTGCCTCTCAGATCTCTGCAGGGACAGTGACCAAGCTGCTGCTGTGCTCTGAAATCATCATCACATTGGCACTGAGGCGATGCTTCCTACGGCTGCTCCCCATCATTGTGTGGGCACAGCAGGGAACCTAGACAGGCCTGTCCATGAGACACTGGATTCCTTTGACTGGTGACTGTCTCAAGGACTCCCTGGCAGCCTTGTTAAACTTTCCTTAGAACTACATGGTAGGCTAATACCCTACCTCCCCTACTCCTTCCTTCCTTCTTTCTTTTTCTCTCTCCTTCACTCAGGGTCAGACTTGCATTGCATTGCAATGAATGCTGGTGGCTCTCGTAGATTTTCCTAGCTCCCTCCCCATTTTCTATCATATAGATTGCCGCTAATAAATTTCTTGTGCTTTTAACCCTATCACATTGTCCGCTTCTTGGAGAGCCTGGACTAACACAGAGGGTCACCTACAGGTGTGGTTTAAGGGACCCCAGCTTAAAGGTTAATGAGTTGAAATAAAGATTTCATAGGACGTTTAGTGCAATGGTTTCACGTTTCATTCCATGAAGAATGTAGATTCACTGGGGAGGCGTTAGGGGCCAGCCACAATGCCATTCACTAGGAATACAATAATGAACAAGATAAACAAGATACCTTTACAAAATTTGCCAGGAAAGACAACAGAGATAAGCAAATAATTAGGAAAATATTTCCATTAGCTTTTTAAAATTTAAAAGCTGGTAATATAGTTCAAATCCCTTACATATCTTACAAGTCTTCATGATCTAGCCCCTACATTTCTATCTCTTTTTTTTTTTTGCCATATCCTTATTGCATTCTGCATAAGCCAGCCAGAAATGTTTGCAATTTCCAGAAACTTCCACCTTCCTTCTTATTCTGAGCCATTGCCAAAGCTACCCTTCGCCTACTAGCCTTAACCATATCCATCTGCCAGGCTTAATTCAGGCATCCTCTCTCTGGGAAGTTTTCCTTGAGCAACTGACGGTGCTCCCATAGCAACCTCTACCCTGATCATAGATTTCATTAAAGGCAAGTAAATGGAAAACTATAGAAAAGCAAATGTCATGCCAGGTATAAGAAATCTATATTCCTTCTTTCCAAATCAGTTGGCTCATATTTAAGAAATACTATCTCCACCCTTTATGCTCAAGGCAAACTTGACTTTTGTTTTGTTGCACAGACTGCCTACCCAATATATTTTCTCCCCTGCTTCCTTACTATAATAATGTGGCCAAATAAAAAATATCTATGCTTCTTAGTCTTTTTTGCAGATAGAGACAATGAGATGCAAGCAAAAGTCATAGGGTGGGGCTTCTGGGAAGCTCTTTTTGCCTTTTGACTCTCCCTTCTACCCACTGCCTGGTATTTGAATGTGATGCTTAAAGTACCACCAGGCATCTTGGGACTATGAGGGAAAGGTCAAGAGAATTACAAACAGCTCTGACATTCTTGAGCTGCTAAACCAACACCAGCAACCACCTACCTTTGGACTTCTCATTACATGGGACAAATAAACCCTCATATGTTTCAGCCACTGTAATCAAATTTCTTTCACTGACAGATTAATGCAATTCAGAACTGGTCCACTTTAACAAGTTCTGCTCCCTTCTCCTTAGCTATACTCATGCCTGGAACGTCTCCCTCCCCACCATCCTTTCCCCTAAATCTCCGAATCCTATCCATCATGGAAGATCCAGTTTAAATGACACCAGTTAATGGGATCTTATTTTATCTCATCCCACACTTGATGTGCTATTTCTTCTGATTCTTATGACTCATCGTATTGCACTTTATCTGGACTTCTGTTGTGGAATATATATGCTCTTATTGGTATTGAATACATCTTTGTACTTCCGCAATAAATTGCAGATACACACATAGTAGACATTCAGCAAATCTTTGTTGAATTAAATATAAACTTGCAATATGAACATAACTTTATATACACACACATTTAACCACTGACTACTGTAGTTTTTGGAATGAAGTTGGGTAGAATGCAAGCAAACAAACTGATAACATATAACTTCAAATGACATCTTCTTTAATTTATTTGGAAAATCAAATTATTCACATGACAATGGGATATTTACTTCTGCTTATTTTTAGATTGAACATTCTTTCATTTCAATATTTATATTTATTTAATGTCTCCACAATGAAGTCATAGTGCTATGAACGGGGCTATATTAAGATGAATGAAGGCTTGAGCTGGGAATGTTATGATCAGAGCTAAAATATGGAGGCTATGAAAAACCTAGGTGAATGTGGTGAGATCCTGAACTAAGCTGAGGGCAGGGCAAATGGAAAGGGGAAGCAAGTCTGTACTATTTGGCCCAGACTCTGAGAACAGGCACATAAATATTACTTAAAGGTCTGCCATTCAAGCTCACACTGGAGACCAGAATCTTATTGAATATTACATGCCCCAAAATGATGCAGATAAGGAGGGAGATCGGGCTGACAGTGTGTTTAAAGATGATGTTTTGATGAAAGATAAATGCATATTCAGAATTCTAAAAAAAAAAAATCCCATGAAATAAACAGCTGAGAAAAGCTCATTAGAAAGAAAGATCCTTACACAGGAAGAAAGCCTCTTTCTCTCTGCTCATAGAACACTCTGCTCATGTCTATTATAGCCTTAATTAGATTGGATTGTAATATGTTATTTAGGTACAGGAATCACATATTATTCATCTTTGTGGCCACCTAGCACTATGCCTGACCCATAATAGACACTACTCAGTGATTGCTGATTGTCATCCTTCTTTACTTGTCTGCAACATTTATCATTATTGACAATGGCCTTCTTGAAACATGCTCACTCTTTGCTTTCACGACACTGGATTCTCTTGGCTCTTCTATCTTCTCCCTAATAAGTCATTCTCAGTTTTCTTTGCTGAGTCTTCTTCCCCGCAACTACCTTTTCAAGTATTGGTATTCTTCAAGGTACTGTCCTTTCCCCCCTTTCTTTTAATTTATACTAAATACCAAAAAAATTGTTAGCACTTTATCTCCATAAATATATTACTCCTTTAACAGTCTTTCTACTTTTGCCTTCTGAAATTTCACTTAGATGTATTTGAGACTTTTCTTAACGTAATCCTCAATGTCTCTTAGCTTCTTTCAGAATTTTATTTCATGGCTTTGTGCATCTTACTGGGAAATACCATTTGACCTATTTTCCAACTCACAAATTGCCTTCAGCTCTCTGTTTAACCTATCCAAGGAGATTTTATTTTGTACTTAAATTATATTTTCCACTTCTCACATCCATTTTGGTCTCTTTAAAAAAATCTTCCTGCTCAGTTTTCACAGTTTCTTATTTTGTAATCGTCTTTAAATTCCTTTTTATCTATTTTAGCATATTGGACATTCTTATGTTATATTCAATATTGAATCATTCTTATCTTTCTGAGCTTTTGTGGCTCTGTTTCTGCAGACTCTCACTCAAAATGGCTTGTTTCTTTGTAGATTTCATGATATTTTTTTCATTGTGAGCTCATGTTCCTCGGAATTTTATCTGTGGGAATTCTTTGAGGCCACTTAACCGTTCTTCTAGCAGAAATTTTAATTTGCTACTACGATGTGCCTAGGGGTGCTATTAACCAAGGACCACCATAAACTAACTTTTCTGAATGATGGTTTCTAAGACACAGGAATAGAATTCTGCTCCTAAAACTGCTTGAGTGTGGGTATGTGGTTGGGAGTTCTCAGAGAAAATAATGTTTCCCCACACTCTTCTGCCTCATCCCTGGACAGATAAGTATCTTTAATGTAGAGATGTGGCATTTCCTAGGCCACTCAGTGAGGTAGTGACTGTTAGAGGATTTTAGCTTTATGATAGACTCTCCAATCAGCTTGACTGCCTTGCGTGAGTGCCAGGCTTTACAGTCTGTTTTGGTCCGCCACACAGTCCTTTAATACTGACTCTAGGCCACCAGGGACAAGCAGATACTTCCAAGACAAACCCTGGCTGGATTACCTTTAGAAAACCAGGCTTTATTGTCTGGCCTCTGATTGTTTTCCTTACTTAACTTCAGCTCAGCTCCACTTTAAAAACATTTTAAATATTCAATTCCACTTTTCAGGCGCTTTTTTTGGAAGGATTTCCCCAAACACCTATACTATTGCCTGAAGCAGAAAATGTTCTCTTATTTAATACTATTTTCCCTAGCTAGTTTCATCCTCTTTAGACTATATTTTCTCTCTGGATGACTCTCAAATCTACATTCTGGCCTTTTTTTGAGGTTCAGACATGACTAACTCTCCCTGTCCCATGTCTACTCTTTGTCCTATGCCTAATGTCTCAGTGAGGGGCACAATAATCTGCCTAATCAATCAGGCTAGAAATGTTAACATCCACGTCAGATCATTTCTCTCTCTCATACTCAGTTACCAATTACTGTAATTACCTACTGTGAAATTGTCTCAGGTTATCCCTTCTTCTTCATTCCCTGTGGAAACACCCTGATTCAGGCTCTTACCCACTCCTCATCTAGACAATATCCCTAGTCACACAACTGATCTTTGACCTCTAATCTATGTGCTACCCTTTTCATGATTGAAGCTGCAACTGAAATTCTTCAAAATCACAGATCTGATCATGTCACTTACCTGCACAAAAACCATGATTGCCTTTCCATTGCCTATTAAAGAAGGAGTAAAACCCTGATGTCTTTGCTTAGTGTTCAAGGTACCTGGCAATGGAGTAGCAATCTTTACAGTCTTTTCATTGTGACTCCTTATTCTGTGACACATGCAATGCTCCAGTTACACTGTACTTGTCACTCTGTGATTTAGCTACTTTACCTGAAGTACTCTTTCCCTCATCTCCATCTACCAAAATCCCACTTGTCATTTAAGGCCCAGTTCAATTTTTACTCCCCCCATGAAGCCTTCCCGGAGATTAAATACACCTTCATCTACACTTCCATAGCAGTTTGCCTGTATCTTTTGTGGCACTTACCATATTGTTCCTTTTATTAGAGGTCATTGAGATGTTTCTTTTTCCTACTAGATTCTGAATCCTTGAATGCATGAGAGGATGGCAGTTACATACTTTGGCTTTGTTTGGGATCAAAAAGATCAGGTTCAAACCTTGATCACATCACTAGCTGTGTGACTTTCGGCTTAACTTCTCTGAATTTCAGTTTCCTCATTTACAAAAATAGTAGCATTGTAAAGTTTAAATTACCTAATTCATGTAAAGACTTTAGCGCAGTGCTTAGCACAGAGTGACTGTTCAATACATATTCACTATTATTATTAAAGATAAGTGTTACAGCTTGTTCATCTTTCTATGTCTTCAGCAGTTCCTCCAGCTTCATCTCTTCCTGCACCCCTCTTCTCCTTCCAGGGCTTAGCCCAGAACCTTGCACAGACTGAGTAATCGGTAAATTCTTCTGGAGCAAATGCTGAAAACATCACACAGTTTTTATACAAAACATTTAATTCAGTCTGAGTAGGAACAGTTCGTGTTTGTATGAGACACCAACAAACGAATGCTTATGGACTGTCCCTGCAAGATGTATCAATGGAACATCCTGTCTGAGCACCAAAGAGCAGCCCCTTTCAGTATTGTCTGAACAAGCTGGCCTTACTAGAGTGGTGAAAGAGAAGGGGGAGGTTTCATATCCTAAGGAAGTGTTTGGAACTTAATGAGAAGTGTAGGCTGAGAAAATGACCCTGCTCTTTGAAAATCAAATGCAGCTACTGAATGTGAGGCTTACACACAGCCAAGGCCATGTGTGAGCAACAGGGGCCAGAGTTTTGCAAAATCTTTTTTCTGGCCTGTGGTGAATTTTGAATCAAACCCACTCAGCATTTTGCTCTCTATAGACACAGCACATTTTTTCTCTAAATCCTCACTCTCAGCATGCTTACTAACCAACATTCCTGATAAAAACCAATGAAACCAAATGAATTATTTCGGGTGAGATATGAAGTTGGTCTTCCCCCCATGTCTTGCTCCAGTACCAAAACTGTTTATGCTATACTTTACATTCCTTGAAACTACCAATATTCCGAAGTTATCTTTCTCAGATTCCATAGTTTTTTCTGTTCTAGAAAAATAAAAACACCATATTTTATGTATTTTATGACATACCTGTTCTAATGTTATCAGTAAGATTCTCATAAAGGTGAAAGGTTTTCAAGTCCAAATTTTGCTTTTTAATTCTTCCTGAATTATATCTTGCATAGCTGCAAATCCGTCAAAATGCTTAAATGATTCTATATATGTTTCCAAGTTTACTTATGAATTTGAGAACAGTTTAGACTTTTGCTGCTTTAAGCTAACTATTTTAGGAATGTGGAGCTTTATCATTCAGAGATGATAAAAATGGAATTTTTCTTTAACCTCATAGCACACACAACTCAATGGTATTTCTGAGATCTGATTGTTTCCCCTTGGGTAAAGAGTATGGAACAGCTCTATTACACGATACACTCCAAGTGACTCTCCACACCACACTCTCCCTGCCAAGAAATTCAATTAAAAGTCTTTGTTTTTGAAACCAAAGGTTATATACATGGTTGCCTGGCTGATCTTTATTTGTACATGTAACTATTGATTCCTAACGTGTCCCTTCCTTTGGAAAAATCAGTGGACCAGGATATATATAGTAGACATTATTCAGTTCTATCTCCTAAATAGTTTTTCTTTGATAGTATCTGCTCTCTCCTCCTCAATATTGATCTTGCTCTCAGCTAGCTGTCAGGTAATCACTGACAAGGTCTTGGCTGATAAGGCTTAAGCCAGGAGTTTCTAAGAGTTGTGTGTGCATGCGTTGTGTGTGTGTGTGTGTGTGTGTGTGTGTGTGTGTGTGTGTGAGATAGAGAGGAGAGAGAGAGGAGAGAGAGAGAGAGAGCGAAAAAGAGAGAAAGAGAGTGAAAATAAGGAGAGGAGAGTCAAAAGTCAGAGGAAAAGAAGGGAGAACCCAGAAAGTAGAAAATAGTGAGGCATGGCAGAAGCAACCAGCATGAAGACCTAGATAATGAAGCCAGGGTATTGTTTTCTACCTGGGAATTCCTAGCCTAAGGTGTTACCAATCTGAGTTAATAAAAATCTTCTTTAATACCCAACCAGTTTTTATTACTTGAAAGTTTTCATGGCAGAACTTTAGGCACCTTGGCAATTCCTGGAGAAGGTAAGTTGGAGATGCCCTTATGATTCAGAGTGATCATCTCAGTGGTGTAATCTGTGGGGTGCAAAGCAGAATCCCTGGCTCCGGTCACTACTCAGACCTTATTGAATCTGCCAGGCAAAGAGTGGGAAACTGTTTCCTGTCATACTTTATGGCCCAGACAAGGCAATGTGAGTTTATTTTGCTTAAGGGGTTGAAGTTTTTTGAGCCCTCCTTTTCCTATTTCAGTTCCACTAACTCTAATGCTATTAAAGAGGTAGAAGGTGAGGCACATGCAAATCTAGTTTGACACCCCCAAGTAAGCTACCTAGTGTCAACTGAGGATGATGAGGTTCATAAATTTGGAAATGAGAGCTTTATTTCTCATAAAGTGTTGTAGCCTGCAGGGTGGCCATTCTGACAGGCTGAGAAGCAGAGCCTCCTGCCAGAAGCCAGAAACAGATACTTTAGAGCAAAAGGAACAGGAATTTATGCTGAGCAGGGTGATTGAATATACATATTCAATAAGCTATAGGAAGAGTCATGAATATTTATGAAAGGAGAACTGCACATGTGTAACTGAGCTTCATGCCCCTTCATGGGTCCTGTGTACAAAAAATGGTGGTGTCAGCATGATCTGAGGGTAGAGTTTTTGGCTTTCTGACATCAAATGGTGAAGTGGGAGACAAGAAAACCCTTACTGCACATCCTCCATAGACTGGTCAGACTACTCTGTGGTCGGTGCTCTCTTACACAAAAAAAAGGAGGGGCAGCATCACGAGGTGGGTTCATATCAGTGGTACAGTCTTTTGAAAGGGCTGGTTACCGTTAAGCCCTTAGGGAAGAAAGTCTAATTGTGGTTAGGGAGGGAGGGAGTATAATGAAACATATCTGACTCCGCATTCTGTCATGGCTAAGAATTCACTTTCTTTCTTTCCCTCTCTCTTTCTCTCTCTCCCCCTTTCTTTCTCTTTCTTTATCTCTCTTTCTTTCTTCTTTCTTTCTTCCTTCTTTCTCTCTCCTTCCTTCCTTCCTTCCTTCCTTCCTTCCTTCCTTCCTTCCTTCCTTCCTTCCTTCCTTCCTTCCTCTCTTGCTTTCTTGTTTTCTTTCCTTCTATTCTTTCTTCTTCTTTTCTGTTGAAAAGAAGCTCCCAGGCTGGAGTGCAGTGGTGCACTAATGGCTCACTGCAGCCTCAACCTCCTGGGCTCAAACAATCCTCCTCCCTCAGCCTCCCAAAATGCCAGGATTACAGATGTGAGCCACTGTGCTTATCCAGCATGAGAACTCAGTTTTCAAGGTTACTCTGGAAACCTGTTGGCTAAGAGACGGCCGATTCAGTCAGTTTGGGTGCTTAGAATTTTAGTTTACATTAGGAATAATTGGCCATACAAACTCCTCCAGAAAAGCAGCCAGATCTTTTATATTGTGCTTGTATGAGGCCTGACCTTATTTCCAAGAATCCCCTGGAGGAACCCTTGTGAGGTAGGTGAGTCTTTTGGTTGCTCCCCTTTTGTCTTCCTCTTGGATTTCCCAACCCCAGCTGCTTACTTCATTCCCTCAGGGCCTTGGTTTCACTCAGTCTACTATAAAAGCACCTTTACTTCAGGTATCAGGCCTGCCCATGATAAGGCTTTGTTATTATAATGCTCATCCTCATGTAGTTTTTCATTTTGGAGGACAGACACAAATAAGGCTAGATGGGCCTTTGCAAACAGCTTAATCATCACCTCTTGAAGACAGAAAATCTTTCAAAAACGTAAGTCTTTATTTTCTGCTCCTGCCTGCTGTTTCTGTTATGTCTCCACAGGAATATTGTTGATCAATGGTGCATTTTGGTGAACGTAATATGTGATGGGGGGGGCAGCAGAGCCTCCCTTAAAATCCTTCAGTCAAGCAACCTAGACATTATCTAGGCAGCGAATAGTTCCATCTCCTCAGAAGCCCAGCCACATCCACAATTAAGAAAAGGAAGGCATCATGCTTGCCTTAGTTCATGCTGCTATAACAAAATGCCACGAACTGGATGGCTTACAAACAAAAGAAATGTATTTCTCATATTTCTGGAGTCTGGGGAGTCCAAGATCAAAGAATTTCTAGATACAGTATCTGGAGAGGACCTGCCCTCTGGTTCATAGATGGTACCTTCTTGCTGTGTCCTCACATGGTGAAAGATGAAAGGCAGCTCTCTGGAGCTCTCTTTTATAAGTGCACTAATCCCATTCATGAGGGCTCTCTTCTCATGACCTGATAATCTCCCAGACACTCCATCTCCTAACACCATCACATTGGTGATTGGGCTTCAACATATGACTGTGTTGGGGATACGTATATTCAGACCATAGCAGGGCTATAACACTGGTTCTCGCCTTGCCTGTATTTTATAACCATTGGAGATACTTTAAAAACACTGATGGATCTTGCGTGAAGCTTGAGCACACAGCTTGTTTGAAGTTCCCCAGGTGATTATAAAATATAGCCAAGCCTGAGAGCTAATTTGTTACAGTGTGAAGTTCTTGCTGACAAATGGCATCCTATGTAATGTCAGAGTTTGATTGATTTTCCTCCGTCAACAATCATCTTCTTTGAAAAAAACAGGTGAGGGCCAAAAGTAATGCCCAATATTTACCAACCTGAATCCTGATACTAACCCTTCTTCTTGTTGAACCTTAACTAGCAGTATTGATAATATTAGCTTTTACTCTCTAGCAATTAATTATTAGAATTGGGTATATTTCGGGAGACAACATCCTTGCTGCCTGGGACTGAGGGGATTCCTAGGATGTAGAATTTTGGTTTTTAAACTAGACAGTGCTAGAGAAACCGGGATGAGTAGGCTACCCTAGACCCATATGAGAAGAGGACATAAGCCATACAGTTATTTGTGCAGTCACATTCTAAGGATTACAAATTGGGAGAATGTGCAACACAGAGGCAATGCTTTTTGCAGAAATCTACCACTTTCTATGGACAAGTGAAGTTATTCAGTTTGATTTACTTGGCACAGTTCTACAAAGGAAAAGTTCACAGTTACAATGGCTCAAAAATAGCAAAAACAAACAAAACAGAACCACCAATGTTCCACATTCACTTCTTGACCTGGACTTGTGTAGCTTGGTTAGAGTTTGAGCTCCTGCCTAGTGATTATCAAGAGGCAATTGGGCAGTTTACATGATGAATGGTATCAGCACAGAAGTCCAGTTGTGACCAAAAGCCCCAAAAGTATTCATCTTATTATGTGCATGTTGAATAGGATTTGAAAATGGATCTGCAACTGAACATCATATGGAAACATTTTTTTTCTAAATTGGAGGATGCCCACAAGTGGCAAAACACATCATGTTGGAGAGTACACATCTGATGTGCCTGACTCAAGTGTGTTTTCTTTTCCTTTTTCTTTCTTATTTTTTTTTTCCTGAGACAGAGTCGCCCAGGCTGGAGTGCAGTGGTGCAATGTCAGCTCACTGCAACCTCCACCTCCCAGGTTCAAGTGATTCTCCTGCCTCAGCCTCCTGAGTAGCTGGGATTACTGGTGGGTACCACAACACCAGGCTAATTTTTCTATTTTTTTTTTTTTTTTTTTTTTTTAAGTAGAGACGAGGTTTCACCATGTTGGACAGGCTGGTCTCAAATGCCTCACAAGTGGTCCACCTGTCTCAGTCTCTCAAAGTCACCATGCCCAGCATTTTTTTGTTTTTTTTTTTTTTTTTTTTAGACAGAGTCTTGCTCTGTTGCCTAGGCTGGAATGCAGTGGCACCATCTCAGCTCACTGCAGCCTGAACCTCCCAGGGTCAAGCGATCCTCCCACCTCTCAGCCTCCAGAGTAGCTGGGCGGGACCCACCACATCCAGCTAATTTTTTTTTTTTTTTTTTTTTAGAGAAAGGGTTTCGCCCTGTTGCCCAGGCTGGTCTCAAACTCCTGGACTCGAGCGATCCACCTGCCTTGGCCTCCCAAAGTGCTGGGATTGCAGGTCTGAGCCACTGCACGTGGCCTCAAGTCTGTTTTCAATAGGACAATACTATTTTATTATCCTCAGGTGGAAAAGGTTAGAATTGAGCAATGGGCCCTTGGTAACCTTAGATAGGAGGAATGCAGATTTTAGTATATTAACACATACATTTTATGTAAAATTAGTTGCAAAAATATAAACATTTTGTGGTAGTCTGTGTATCTTTAATACAAACTGGCAATGTATACAGTGGTTAAAAAATTGGCTTTAGGGCCAGGCGGGGTGGCTCACATCTGTAATCCTAGCACTTTGGGAGACTGAGGAGGGTGGATCACTTGAGGCCAGGAGTTTGAGACCAGCCTGGGCAACGTGGTGAAAACCCGTCTCTACTAAAAATACAAAAATTAGCCGGGCGTGGTGGCATGCACCTATAGTTCCAGCTACTCAGAAGGCTGAGGCACAAGAATCCCTTGAACCCGGGAGGCGGCGGTTGCAGTGAGCCAAGATCATGTCACTGCACTCCAGATTAGGTGACAAAGCCAGACTCTATCTGAAAAAAAAAAAAAAAGGCTTTAGAATCAGACAGATGGATTCAAAATCTGGTTCCACTTCTTGGGACCTTGTGATGTGACCTTGGGAAAATTACTTAACCTTCCCAATTCTGTTTCATCATCTGTATATTAAAGATAATTATACTTCCCTTGCGGACTTGTGAGAATTACATGAAAAAAAAATAGATATAAAGCAGAGTTTCTCAACCTCAGCACTACTGACATGTGTGACCACATAATGCTTTGTTTCAGGGGCCTGTCCTGTGAGTTGTAGGATATGTAGCAGCATTCTGGCATCTACCCACAACTACTCTCCAAGAAGTGACAACTGAAAGTGTCTCCACACAATACCAAAAGTCCCCTGGGGTCGTGGGAGAATTGCCACTGGCTGAGAACCATTGGACATAAAGTGATTAGCGTGATATCTAGAAAATAGCAGGTACTCAATAAGTGGTAGCAATTATAATTATTAATACTATGTCAAAACTAGAGCTCTTATTCCTGATGCGGAACCTTAAACATATATAAACATTTTAACTGTAACTAAGAATAAACTCTCAGACTTATTCTTTTAGGCTGTGTAAAACAGTCTTATTCCGCTGAAAGCAATATCAGAAAACAACACTTTTCTGCCTCGCATCTCCTGCGCCTATTAGTCTTGCAAATCTAAGATCTTTTAGGTATAGTGATGTTATTCAACCATTTTAAAGGTGAATATATGAACAGTGAATATAATTTAGCTATTTTTAAGTGGTTTGTGAATGTTTAAAATGATTGAATAGCATCACTATACATAAAAGATCTTAGATTTGTAGGACTAGCAGGTGCAGGAGATAAGAGGCAGAAAAGTTTAAGGCATTTGAGGTGCAATCTTTTCTCCCATCTAACTCATTTCCCCTCTCCTAATATTCATGCCCTGCAGAAAACCTCAGCTCCTACTTTACTATGGCAATCGAGTATGAGTTTCCTCTTATCAACAGCCGGTCTCCTGTCTGAACTCTTCTTCTCCTCTCATCCTTGTTTTTATTAAAGAAAGAAGGGTCTCTCCTCTATGAGTCTTCACTCCTATGCTGCTCTCTTTCCTGAAAGACCTTGCTCTACCATTTATGCATTCTGTATCCATGTCTTCACTATATTCCTTTCCATCAGTTCCTTTTCTCTCTATCACCAAATAAGATCAGTTTCCCCTACTTAGAAATGTTTTTTGCTACAGACGTCTGAAATTGCAGTCTTATTTCTTTACCGAACCACACACACAACTCCTTCTCAGTTTCTTTTGTTGGATCCTCTTTGTTGCCTAGCCCTTAAAGTATTGGTACTGCTCAGTGTTCTGTCCTCTGACAGCTCTGCTTCTCACTCAACACTACGCGACCCTACTTTCACCCAGAGAAATCCACATTTTCTCTCATAGATTCAATTACCAACTATTTGCTGTTGCCTCCCAAATCTCTATTTTCTGGATTAAATCTCTCTCCGAACTTGAGATAAACACAGCCAACTGCCTACTATATGCCTCCACTAGGATATCCAGCAGGTATCTCAAAATCAACATATGCTAAACTGAACTCATCAATTCTATTCTCAGAATGACTCCTCAACTGATGTTTCCTACATTAGCATACACTCGCTTGTCCAAGCCAAACATCTTGATGTCATTCTTGGACGTTCTTTCTCCCAAAACTTCCCACTGCCAATTAATTAGCAATAACTGTCAATTCCACCTCCCACATATTTATCGAGTCCACCCACTCCTCTCTCTCTCTCTACTGACACCATCATGTCTCTCCTAAACTAGTATAACAGGCTCATAACTGATCAACCCGGCCTTGCCTTGCCCTGCCCATGCGCAGTTAGAGGGATCTTTCTAAAGTACAAACCTGATTAAAGCACTCTCCTGTTTAAGCCTTTCAGCAGCTTCCCAATGCCAGTTTGGATTGAATTCAAAGTCTTTGACACAGCCCTGTAAGTTTATTAGTTGACTCCTGCTTACCTCTTCAATGGTATCTCTACAAAATCACTCAGGCCACTATTTTTTTCAGTTGCTTAATGTTCTTGTTTTCTTTTCTCTCTAGATCCCCACACAGGGTGTTTCCTGCTTGAATCACTCCCTTTGCCTCTCATCTAGCTAATCCCAGCTCATCCTGTAGGTCTCCATTTAAGCATCACTTTCTCTGAAAAGCCTTCCAGATCCCTCAAGTCTGGGATAGATGGCCCTCCTCATGTCCTATGTTAGTACCCTGTGTCTCCTGCACTTTGGTGCTTATCAGATTGTCATGTAGTTTACAGTTTTCTTGTCTTTCTTCTCCACTAGGCTGTAATCTACATGACAGTGTTTCCAGCACTCTAGTGCTAAGCACATAGTAGGTGCTCAAGAAATAATTGTGGAACAGAACTGAATTAAATATCTCCACGATTCTTCATAAAATGCAAGGCTTTTATTCTCATTATTTTTACTTTTTTTAATTTTTTTGAGACAGGGTTTTGCTCTGTCACCCAGGCTGGATTGCAGTAGTGCAACCTCCACCTGCCGGGTTCAAGCCATTCTCGTGCCTCAGTCTCCTGAGTAGCTCGGATTATAGGCTCATGCCACCACGCCCGGCTAATTTTTGTATTTTTAGTAAAGATAGAGTTTCATAATGTTGACCAGGCTGGTCTTGAACTCCTGACCTCAAGTGATCCGCCCTCCTCGGCCTCCCAAAGTGCTGGAGTTACAGGTGTGAGCCACTGCGCTCAGCCTTATTCTCATTTTTAATCTTTCTAGATACTCAAATTGTTTGATCCTTCCCTGTCTTCTTAAAGTTATTCTCCTTTGTTTTAAGTGACAGCACAGGATGCAACTTCTCTTTCTACTTTTTTTGAGAATTTCTAGTCCTTGTTTGCTGATTCCTTTCCTGTCCCTTACTTTTGGACTTTCCTCGAAGACTCTGTTCTTCACTGTATTTTATCTCCACATTCAGTGTCTAGAATATAACAAATATTCAAAAATTATTGTTTCCTTCCTTCTCCCATTCTCCAGAAATTCATTTAATCTCATGACTCCAAATGTCTCCCAGATTCACGTTTCAGTCTGAGCAATGCAATGGAGTACCAATTACCTGATACCTCAAACGAACTATAATCAAAAACCATGGCACTCGACCATACCCATTCAGTTTATTCCTACAACACAACTTCTGTATTTGCCAAAATTGTAACCAAGAGTCTCTTAATCACTGGGGATCCATATATCAGGCATCTCTAGCTCCACTAACTACTTTATACTCTGGGTGCAATTACCCAGCAAGTGTTACCTTTTCCCTAGAAATGATCCCATCTATTGATTTTTTTCTCTAATTTCCCCCGTTATTTTTTCTACCCTCTTCTTTTTACTCTTATATTACTGCATTGGATTTCTTGCTAGTTGACTTTCCTGATCTCAGTATCATCCACTTTCAGATTGTCTGGTATACTGCCACCAGACTCATCACCCATACACACTCCTTTCATGGCCAAGGGCTTTTCACACAGTAGACTCAATAAATATGACAGAAAAACAATTCACTATCCCCTCAAGAACTTACAGTGGCTACAAATCATCTGCTAAGTCCAAACTCCCGTTTCTGACCTTTTTCCTTCCTTCTGGCCCTAACCAGCTTTTCAGCTTTATCACAACCCCATACTGTTCTTCCCTATATTCTACTTTCCTGACTTGCTGAACTTCTTGCCTTTTCCAGAACGCATCCTGCTTCGTTCCATTGCCCCTGTTGGTTCCTCTACCTTGAGCAAATTCACTCCCCTATCAGTATGAAAAGCCTAATATTTTAAATGTTGAGTTAAAATGTCACTTCTTCTGTTAGGTAGAGTCGATGCTCATTCTGTGCCTGTTCTGTATGTTATACTTAATACATTCATTACTTTCTTTCTGGTATCATAGTAATGTGCATGCCTACACTATAAATTTCATGATGTCTGGAATTCTCACTTGTTCATTCTTATAATTCACGATGCATCCAAACCATTGCCTGTAATGCACATAGTAGGCACTTGGCAATAAGTCCTTGAAATGACTTGGCCACGTTGTCAACCATTTCTCCATGCCCCCACTCTTGGTCTCCACCAAGTGAATAGTGAGTCAGGAGGCAGCTCTCTTTGAATAAAATTAAGCTGGACATACCCAACTCTGGTAAGACATTGTCAGTTTTGGCAGGAGCATCTTCTGGGTATCTGCCTAACTTGCATGACTCACCATAATCTGCCCTGTCCAATGTATACAGCCTTGCTTCTCATTTGTTCCTAAGCATGTGTCCTCCACTTCACATTATTTTAAATCTTTCAACTCAGCCTTTGTTCATGCGGTTGCCCATGCCAGAAATACTCTTCCCTTATTCTGATCAAATCCTCCCCAAACTTCAGACCCAGATTAAGTCTTACTTTATCCATGATGTCATCTTTAACTATTTGAGCCCACATTTATCTCTCCTATGTCTGAATTCCTTTGGCAGAAATAATGTAATATATTATGGTATTCTCAAATTCTTTCCTGCGTATGTCTTGCTTTTCTCAGCAAGAGAATTGACTCTTTGGGGGCAAAGATCATGTTTTAGTCTCCTTTGGTAATCAGTGCTGCTGATCATTAGATTGATAAATCAACAGAGCTATTTTCTTCCTTATTACTAATTTCTCATAAATCGAGAAAAGATCCCCATAGCCTACTTTTGTCTATTAAAGAACTCTATATCAGGTATTGGAGATAACCTAAGGATTAGCCAATATTATTTAAAATGAGAGATTTTTTAAAATTAATATTTTTCTGCAATTAAATCAGTTTCTTTGCAGTTAATCCTGCTTGTTGTCTTGCAATAGGTTAAGGCAGTTAGGAGAAAGAGTTAATTAAAGATGATGGATTTTGCAGCTATTTATGAAACATGGTTGAACAAGATTCTGATAAATCAAATTCACTATCATGTTTTTTTTAATTATAGGAAAAATAATGAAGTCTATGTTCTGGTGATTAGATCATTTTGGTAGTGAAATCTTTGTGGACGATATTTGGACTTTCATCATAGATTTAATCCATTCGAACACTTAAGGGGTTGTTTACAAGGTTGAATAACTAGGCATGGTTTGACCCAGAGAGTTGTGCATAAGCTTCACATATGACACAAGGAAGAGCTGAAAGGCAGATATGAACAAACGGCACAGTGTGGCTTAGACTTTGTATTGCACACTGGATTTTCAGGATATGTAGGGAGAAAAGAAACATAACAGCATTTCTCTGCTTATTTCTTTATATTTAGGTTCATTTCTTGTTCTAAGGAATCAGTTTCCTCTTAAGTGTTTTGATTTTTTTCTTTAACACAATAAACTGGTTAACAGCATTTTGATTTTGCAACCATTGCTTTAAACTCACTATAATAAACCATGCTATTGACGATGTCAGAAGGCAGATGAGATCAGACTTTAGGTGGAGGTCTGTTTTGCTTCTTACAGTCACTCATTTCTATATTTTTATATCAATGAGAGTTGAATGTTGCATTCTTTCTCTTTGATCTCTGTTTTGTTTTTTTCCAGCCGCCACAGAACGCTAGCTATTCTATGATCAAAGCTCCCCTGAAAGCCTTTAACCCTCACAGGTCACTAGCCAGTACTTCAGTGGGTTACTCTGGTCATCATTTTCTTACAGCTCACCAACAGCTACTTACAAAAGCATTTGACTAGAGATGCTCCCTCAATTTAATAAGCCCTCTAGTTACACACACACACACACACACACACACACACTCTCTCTCTTAGGAACAATGTCCACACAGAAACTTGAACACAAATGTGCATAAGAGCTTTCTCATAATAGTCAAAAAAGTGGAAACAACCCAAAAGCCCATCAGTGGATGAATGGATAAATAAAACGTGCCATATCCATACAATGGAGTATTATTTGTCACTGAAAAGGAATTAAGTACTGATACATCTATACAACATGGACTATACTTGAAAGCACTATGGTAAGTGAAAGAAGCCAGACATAAAAGGCTACATATTGTGTGATCTCATTTATAAGAAATGTCCACAATAGGCAAATCTAAAGAGACAGAAAGCAGGTTAACGTTTGCCAGAGTCTGAATGGGCGGTGTGGCATGGGGATGAAAGTGATTGATAATGGGTATGGGTATTCTTTTTGAGATGATGAAAATATTCCAAATTAGATTGTGATGATGGTTGCATAACACTGTGAATATACTAAAAAATTTGAATTGTACATTTTAAATGGGTGAATTTGTATGGTATATGAATTGTATCTCGATTTTTGAAAAAAAACACTTAAAAGTCTCCTTTTGAGGACAGAGCTAGCTCCCAATTTTAAATACTGGTTCTGTATCAGAATCTTCAGAGGTAGGGACCTGGAATCTCTGCATTATAATAAATTCTTGACTGATTATTATGCACAACTAAAATTTAAGGATCACAGAATTAAAAGAAACAAACCTTGCACTGTCTCCATGAAATATAACTGCAAATGTCTCCATTCAGGGAGAAGCTGCAATTACTCTCAAGTGAATAATACTCAACTTCTTTGTTGTTGTAGATTAGGTATTTAAGTTTTGGTTGATCGATCTTTGTGTATCTACTTTCAACTTTCAGATCAAGTTTCTTTTATACCTCTGAAAGAAAGGGTGAGAACACAGGATCCACTGATACTCTGTTCCCTATGAATTAAAATTAGAGAATTGCTATCAGTCTCACTTCTGATAGCATTTGTGGAAAACTAGTTCAGGGTTTTCCTCCTTCCACAGCTAAGGAAAGAAAAATAAGATTCTGTATCATACAGTAAGTTGGAAATGTGAGTGAAGTTAGAACTTATGATTCTCTGTCTTGAGTGGCTTTTGCTCAGCTGTCATTGAGGTTTTAAATTGTACATCAGACTGTGGTATTAACTCCCTAAAAGGCATGGAATTGTAAACATATGCCACATGCTAGCTCAGTAAAGGAAAATGTATTTTCCCTACATCACTTTAGAAATTAAAGCTCTTGGCTGGGTGTGGTGGCTCATGCCTGTAATCTCAGCACTTTGGGAGGCTGAGGTGGGCGGATCACTTGAAGCCAGAAGTTCAAGACTAGCCTGGCCAACATGGTGAAACCCCATCTCTACTAAAAATACAAAACATTGGCCAGGCATAGTGGCGGGCACCTGTAATCCCATCTACCTGGAGGCTGAGACACGAGAATGGCAATTCCAGCTGACCTTGGTGGTCTTATCAGAAATAACTGAAGAAACTGGATTGACATTAGATAGGTGAATGGGATAATCTTGATAATCATGTAGTACTAAGTTAGAGAAGTATTGGGTAATATAGCATGAGTTTACAGATCCTGCATAGGCTTCACATTGATGAAGTTACTGTGCTGCTAGCTATCTAATAATTAATATGGTAAAAATCTTAGGTTATCTCTACCCTTCATCAAACTTTTTTTTCAAATAAAAAAATCTGCAGAGCATAGGTTAGGAACTTTTACTCATATTTGAGAAAATTGTTTATTTTCTTGTTTCCTGAAAATCTAAACTAAACATGAAATTTAAGTGAAACCAAGAATAAGGTGTATTTAGTGTAACTACCTGAAATCTCATTTTTCACATATCAACAATTAAAAGTAGCTAATATTCATGTAGTCAATAAAACTCAATATATATTTATTGGTCACCTCCTGTGGTGCCAGGGAAGTACACTAGGTAAACATCATGATATTGGATGAATAAAACATGGCTCCTGGCCTTGAGGAGTTCAGTGGAGGAAGTAAAGCTTTACTTATTCATAAAGTATATCTGTGATAATAGACTATAGTTCTAGGTACTGAAAAAAATACCTGGAAATGAAATATTAGGTTAGGGATTTGAACTTGGCAAAATGAAAAGCTAAAAATCTTATCTTTTCATAAAAGTCACAATGATATATGGGCTATGATAATAGCTTACAGGTCTAAATGCTATGTGGTAAATAATGTTGATTCTTGGATAAACTATTTCCTCATCATTTTAATAGGTTAGACATAAAGCTTGAGATATGCACTATTACTCTTAAAGAGTTTGGCGAATTTTCTGCATTTTCGTGGGTTTATAATCTTGGCACTTTGTTGTCACAGTACCTTATGTTTAACTACAGAAGGCTGACAAAAGAAAAAATAGGAAAAACACTAGCGAATGTTAAAAATGTTTATTATTAAACATCATTCACTAATTCAAAAAGTGTATGCTGAAAATAAGATTGTTTGAAATTTTTCATATCCTTGAGGCTATTACTGGTCTATTGGAAATGACTTTTGTAGATCATGCTACTCTTCACTTTGTGAATGGAATTTTGGCTATGGCAGATAGTACACAGTATTGTTCCCAGTATATTTAGCAGGCAGCAGACTGAAGTATCTTTTACCAGAACTATTTCTTTCCCTCCCTGCATCACAGATATTTTTAGAACCTGATACTGGATTTACGTGAATTTGTCATTGCTCTACATACATTGTAAAACACAGCCTATTGAAAGCTCCTTTTCAGCTCTCCCTTGCTACTAGTAAAGGACGAAAATTGCAAGCAGGGTCTCCTTAAACCTGCTTAGAAGTGGGACAATCATACATGTTGAGAGTACCACAAGTGCAATTTGAAATTGGTTGTAATTAAGGTGGTTAATGAAAATGACTTTTAAAAAAAACTACATGGAAAGAAAAGTTAAAGAAAATATGTCACATGACATATGCCATTTTGAAACATAAGGTAAATATTTCAACATGTCTTCAGTTTTCTCCAAAATATTTTAGAATGAAGACAAACTAATTTTTGAAAACCAAAATTCTATCTCCAACTACTTCATATACTTTTTTTAAAAAAAGACAAGCAATACTTTATTTAAAATCCATCACAGAAATGAACAGCTTCACTCTGTAATACAGCATACATGTTTTAAAGCCTAAGTCAGTAATTCTATATGAGAGCATACACTGCTGCATACAAATTAACTCTTCAGACCACAATTTTTCAATGTTTAAAACAGAATAAGCTTCCCTGTGAAAGCAGCATCTGTGCTGGTTTCTTTTTTGGTTTTTGTTTTTTTGTTTTTTGTTTTTTGTTTTTTGAGACGGAGTTTTGCTCTTGTTGCCCCAGGCTGGAGTACAAGGGTGCAATCTCGAATCACTGCAACCTCCGCCTCCAAGGTTCAAGCGATTCTCCTGCCTCTGCTGTGTTAACTCTAGTATTCTTCTTCTTCACCCTCTTTTTCAACAGACTCCACACCAACATCCTCATAATCCATCTCAAGGGCAGCCTTGTCCTCACGGGCCTCAGAAAACTCTCCTTCCTCCATTTCCTTACCCACTTACCAGTGAACAAAGACATGTTTGGAATACATCAGGTCAAACTTGTGGTCCAAGTGAGCCCAGGCCTCAGCAATGGCTGTGTTGTTGCCCAACATGCACATAGCTCTCTATCTCAGTCAGGTCTTTGCCAGGCACCACAGTGGGAGGCTAGTAATTAATGCCACCTTGAAGCCAGTGGGGCACCAATCCACAGACTAGATGGTACACTCGATCTTGATGGTGGCAATGGCAGCACTGACATCTTTTGGAACCACATCATTATGGTACAACAGGCAGCAAGCCATGTATTTACCATAGGAAGGGTCATGTTTCACCGCCTAGTTGGCTTGCTCAAAGAAAGCATTGGTAATCTCTGCTACAGAAAGCTGTCTACGGTAGGCTTTCTCAGTAGAGATGATGAGGGTGTATTAGTTTGTTTTCATACTGCTGATAAAGACATACATACCCAAGGCTGGGCAATTTACAAAAGCAAGAGGTTTATTGGACTTACAGCTCCACATGGCTGGGGAGGGCCTCACAATCATGGTGGAAGGCAAGGAAGAACAAGTCATATCTTACACAGATGGCAGCAGGCAAAGAGAGAGCTTGTGCAGAGAAACTCCAGTTTCTAAAAGCCATCAGATCTTGTGAGAGTTATTCACTATCATGAGAACAGCACTGGAAAGACCCACCCCCATGATTTAATCATCTTCCACCAGGTCTTTCCCATAACACATGGGAATTATGGTAGCTACAAAATGAAATTTGGGTGGGGACACAGAGCCAAACCATATCAGAGGGCATAGCTGCCCAGAGAGAAGTGGATGCAGGGATAGGACACCAGGTGGGTCTGCAGTTCTGTCAGATCAATATTTAGGGTTCCATCAAATCTCAGGGAAGCAGTGACGGAGGACACAATTTCACCTATGAATCTATTCAGGTTAGTGTAGGTTGGGTGCTTAATATCAAGGTTTCCATAACAGATGCCATAAATGGCCTCACTGTCTATCATGAAAGCATAACCAGAGTGCTCCAGGGTGATGTCGGTGGTTAGAGTGGAGTTGTAGGGCTCTGGCGCAGGTGTGGAAACCTGAGGGGCTGGGTAAATGGAGAACTCCAGCTTGGATTTCTTACCATAGTCAACAGAGAGACATTCCATGAGCAAGGAGGTGAACCCAGAACCAGTTCCCCTGACAAAGCTGTGAAAACCAAGAAGCCCCGAAGACCTGTGCACAGGTTGGCCAATTTATGAATTTGGCCCAACATGAGATCAATGATCTCCTTGCCAATGGTGCCCTTGGGCATAGTTATTGGCAGCATCTTCCTTGCCCATAATGAGATGCTCAGATTGGAAGAGCTCATGGTATGTGCCAGAGCGAACTTCGTCAATGACCATGGATTCCAGGTCTGCAAACACTGCTTGGGCATGTGCTTGGTTTCTGCTTCACAGCTACCTAGCAGATGACAGAGATGAAGAGGAGAGGTTGTTGCTTCTTACAGACTGACTCTTAAACAGTTGATGTAAGGGAACCTTCATCTCCTTTTTTTAACAGGGGTTTATTTGTAGAGCAGTTTGAGGTCCACAGCAAAAGTGAGCAGCAAGTACAAAGTTCCCATATACCTCCTGCCCACTACAACATGCGCAGCCTCCCCAACTGTCACCATCTGGCACCAGAGTGGTACATTCATTAAAATCAATGAACCAACATTGAGGCATCATGACCACCCAGAGTCCCATAGTGTACATTTGCGTTCACTCTTGGTACTGTGCATTCTATGGATTTTGGCAAATGTACAATGACATGTATCTACCATTGTATTGCCATAAGTAGTTTTATTGTCCTAAATTCCTCTGAGCTCTGCCCATTCACTCCTCCTCATCTACTTTTAAAAAGTCAAACTTCTCAGTGTCTATTATCTGCCTAATCTGGGATTTCTCAGTCTCAGACTCTTGACATTTTGAACAGGATAATTATTTTAAAGGGGATGTCTAGTACATTTAGTGCTTTCTAGGATATATAGCAGCATCCCTGGCCTCTACCCAATCAATGCCAGAAAACAGTGCCATTCTTAGTTGTGACAACCAAAAATGCCTCCAGACATTGCTAAATGTCCCCTGGTAGCAGGTAGCAAAATCATTCCTGTTAAGAACCACTGGCCTAATCTAAGGCATACTCTACTTCCAAATGAACGTCTATATTATCCTATTATGACTTGTAGAGTTAGTCATTAAATGCTATCAACAAATATTTATTAGGCTTACTATGTGCTGGATAATATAAATGTATTCTACTCTAGCCAGTC
This sequence comes from Mandrillus leucophaeus, assembly GCF_000951045.1. Classification (NCBI taxonomy): domain Eukaryota; kingdom Metazoa; phylum Chordata; class Mammalia; order Primates; family Cercopithecidae; genus Mandrillus; species Mandrillus leucophaeus. The sequence goes on from NW_012098799.1 coordinate 843,739, forward strand.
GAGAGCTATTAAATTTTTAATATATTAATAAATGACAGGGAGAGGCACGAGTTGTTGCAACAAACATTTTAAAAATCTACATGCAATAGCTACATTGAATCTTGAGGCATGGTTGATTAAATTGATATAGCGATCTTCACGATCTAGTTCACAGCAGAATGAACGCAGAGGGAAAATGCATTGATCATTAAGATTGCTTAACTGATTGGACCTGCTATGCTGTGATTCGCTTCAGCAGCCACATGCAAAAGATGGACACTGCCTCTAAGGGAAATAATTCTGAGTAATTAGCCAGGGAAGACTCTATACAAATCCCCACTCCCACCCTAACTCCACCACTGTTTTCCCATGATAGCAAGGGATATTTATCTGATTCCCTTGCGAAATTGCCATAAGTGCCGCAGTGCTCCTTTCATTTTGCCTCTGTAGATAGAGGCAGGGCTGATGATAAACTGATTTCCTTTTTGGTTGGCCAGTACTTGTGCCGTTCAGATCATTAAATCAAATGTAACCAAGCAAGTATAATTTGAGATTTTATTTGGAGATTCTCCTTGTAAAGATTTAGGCATTAAAGTAGTCACACAGAATCCAAGAGACAACTGTCAGAAATGGAAAGGGGAATTGGAGTGGTAGACAATGAGACATCTTGGCAAAACTAATTCTATTTACATATAGCCTCAAATTATGGGTTGCCTCCTTCTCTTTCTCCTTTTCCTTTTTTGGACAGACTTATTACAGTCATTTTGATTTATCCCACTTTTGTTTTTTGGCTTTTCTTTATGATGGGTCAAAAATAAATAAATTCAAAATTGACTCATTGAAGGCAGTTAACTAGTTAACTTTTATTTCCAAGGCACTTCTTGGAGGATGTGGGTCTACTTATTCCTTGTTTGTTAAAGTGAACTGATATGTATATTCCCCTTTGTGGACCTCTAAATTGGTCTTCTCATCTATAACTTGTAAGATTCCTTCCAGCTCTAATTGTCTATGATCTGTTGGTTAGTATAATAAATGTATACTAGACCATGATGCATGCTGGGACCTCAGCAAAAGGAAGAAGAGGAAAGGAGTAGGACAGAATCTTAGAAAAGGCTGGATTGAAATTTCATGGACTAACTTGGTTGTAGGAATGTACCTTCAAGATTGTGTTTGGGGCCAGGTGCAGTGGCTTACACCTGTAATCCCAGCACTTTGGGAGGCTAAGGCAGGAGGAATGTTTAAGGCCAGGAGTTTGAGACCAGCCAGTACAACATAGCGAGATCCCACCTCTATAAAAAATTTAAAAATTGTCTGGGCGTTGTGCCACATGACTGTACTCCCAGATACTTGGGAGGCTGAGGTGGGAGGATTGCTTGAGCCCAGGAAGTTGAGGCTGCAGTTAGCTGAAATCACACCACTGCACTCCAACCTGGGAGACAGATCAAGACCCTATCACAACATTTAAAAAAAGAAAAAAAGGTTGCATTTGGCATGTCAAATCAAAGTTCAAAGGATGAGACAAATGGGCTTTATTCAAAGGATGATCAAGTCCTGGAGTTGGGTAAGGGAAAGCAGTAGAACCAAACATTTGCTGCCAAGAACTGATCCCAGATGGTCTATTTGGATTACAGCAAAGTGCCAGCTAAAGGAGGAAGCTATACAAAACAGGATCCAGCTCCCAGGAGCAATGGGAGTAGGAAGGATTTCTTAGAGAATCAGGGTCCTAGTCAATAAGGCTGGAAATGAGGATTAGTTCTAGCCTCAAAGTGGGAATGAGAACCCTAATAAGAAAACTAAGGCAAAAAGTCAATCACAGAAGGTAACCCAACACTAGAGGGGGATGGGTGGTCAGAGAAGAGGCGGCAGTTCAGTGAACACACAACAGAGATAAAGGTGCCTGGGGGATCATGTCTATTTTATCATGCCTACCATCAGGAAAGAATGCCTAGTATCCTGCTGGTTGTAGGCAGGATTTGGCCCACTCGATGTAGGAGGCAGAATAGTCCTAGCCTCTGTCAGAGCAGGGCTAGGAAAGGCTACCTATTATACTTTGTTTCACTTAATTCTTCTCTTTGTCAATTCTTAGTCACAAAACATCATACTCATCAATTGCTATGGTTTTTATTTCTACCCTGAGTTGTATGCAACTTCTTAAAGAATTAAACATGATCAGGCCCTAAATATAGTGCTATGAAATTTCTGTATGTCCACCGACTTTATACACTAAACCAAGTTAGGCAAACTTTTTCTGTACAGGTCTGGACAGTACATATCTAAGGCTCTCCAGACCATAGGGTGTTGGTCACAAGTACTCACCTCTGCCATTATAGCATGAACGTAGCCATATTCAATATGAAAACAGATACGCATGGCTGTGTTCCAATAAGTCTTTATTTATGGACCTTGAAATTGAATTTCATAAAATTTTCACATGCCACAAAATATTATTCATTTTTATTTTTTTAGCAACTTAAACATGTACAAATCATTCTTAGCTCATGGGCCATACAAAAACAAGCAGTAGGTCATAGTTTGCAACTCCTGTACTAAACTTAAACAAACTATAATTTATTTAGTGAACAATGATCTGCCTAATTCTGCCTAGCAGGCCTCCAACACTGTAATCAGGGCCACGTAATCCTATTGGTAGGATTAGCCTTGCTCCAAGTTCTGGTAAAAATCAGGTCACAGGCAGTGAAAACATAAGAAACGCTACCTATCATCCATTCTCTATAAAAGTCAACCTGTTTGATGGCCCTGCACTATTTCTGCACTTTGTTCTGGTAATAGCACTCTGATCTGGTTGCTATTAATAAATCCGCTTGAGTTGCACTCCAGTTCCCACAGATATTCTTTCTTTTATGTACGAGTTTCTGCTTGACATTCAGTTTCTACAGAACTAGAGTCTCGCCATGACTCGTCCAAAATCAGAGTCCTAGAGATGGGAGTGTTGTATGTTAACTTTAATGTCTGTGGCTGAGTTCCTGTAATTTACTACCTCATCTTCCTGATGTTCCTCTCTACCTTCCTGAATTATCCTCCTGTGTTTGGTCCAGTTCTAGGCCTTGTTGACCTGGCCAGTTCACTGATTTCACCAAGCCTGACTGAGGCAGTATCATATGAACAGAGGAGCATGCAGAAAAATAGATGGAAAATAATAAACATATAAAAACTGTTTGAATAGTTTTATTATAACCAAAAACCAAGATAGCACAAACTCTGTTTTATTTCATCCTTCATGAAGCAAAAGTGTTGAGAACTGAAGTTCTTCCTATCACAATGGCTGTTCAACACTGAAGTAAAAATTATACACAATAAAATTCTTAGCGACTGCATCAAGACACAATAATAATTATTTAGTTCTGGCCTTTACAAATCTCCACTTTCAAGTCTCTGAGTTCACTTTTTATAGTTTTGGTTCATTCTTGTTTAATCAAGGCTGTTCCAAATTTTTGTGGAAGTGATTCAGTCACATAAGTTTAGTATTTTTTTCTAATTCTCTTTCACACATACTGAACTCTAACTTATGATAGCTATCCCCAGTTGCCAGTGTATAAACTACTTCTTAAAGAGGAAACTATACATTATAATGTAGATTACACTACATTTCAACTTTTCATCATACATCATACAATCTTTGCAAAGACAATTAGAAAAAAAAAATCCTGAAGTGGTAGCTCCCCATCTTGAGTTCATGTATTTTCTGGGATAAAATCTGGGAATGTATATTTCTGATCTATATTGTACCTGATATTTTGTCAACAGGAATATATGTTATCTGCTCTGCATCAGAATTTTCAAATGTGGTTAATTATGAAAAATGTGCCTGTGATTTAGTTACACTTGAGGATGGAGATAGCATGACATAAGGATTTAGAGTGATCATTATTAAAGACCTAACTGGGAGATAATTCTAAACTCAAATATCTAGACATAGACACATACTTTTGATTTCCAAGTAAAAGAGTAGGTTTGCAGTTATTAGCGTTTAATAACAGTAAATAACAGAATATACCTGTTATTCTCCACAATCAGGACATGCCTGTATGCCGCTATAAAATTGGCAGTATTTGGTTACTTCAGTTATGTTTATTCAGCTATCTTATTTGGCACAGACTAAAATATTGACACTTTGGGGACCACTTCAGGTTTTTTGTTGTACAAATATTATCTCAGAGCAAAGCATATAAACTCCTCAGTGAATGTATCTGTCTTACGGGAAAACGGGTCTCATTACTTTATATTCCCATGAACCACACAATCCTTAATCACAGTCAAAGAAAATGTACCTTGAACCACAAAAGAAACATAGGAAAATACAGAGGAAACTAAGAATCGTGCAAATCTAACCAGCTCCACCTTCCAACATAGATGCTACTTTCACTGGCTTAAAACCATACTGGCCAGGTACGATGCCTCATACCTATAGCCCCAGCTCTGGAGGCTGAGGTAGGTGGATCTCTTGAGCTCAGGAGTTCAAGATTAGCCCAGCCTACATTGTGAAATTCCATCTCTACAAAAAAAAAAGAAAAATTAGCCAAACATGGTGGCACACGCCTGTAGTCCCAGCTACTCAGGAGGCTGATGTAGGAGGATTGCTTGAGTCTGGGAAGTAGAGGCTTCAGTGGGCCATGATTGCACCACTGGACTCCAGCCTGGGTGACAGAGCATGAGCCTATGTCAAATATATATATATATATATATATATAACAAAAACCATACCAGTGGTTCTTTGGTCACTGCTTGGAGCTTGGGACTATAATGAAGGAACAGGAAGTCTTTCCTTTCTTCAGTTCTTCAGTTTGGATAATAGGAACTTTACTTGCACATTCAGATTTAGTACTACAAGGTTTTAACTTAACCTCATTTATCTTAGATTTATCTTATATCTACACCATCTTTCTTTCATGCTGAACATTGCAGTGATATGGAAGAGGCATTTGGGATCCTGTCAGCGTTTATTAAGATGAGAGAATCTAGAGTCACTTTAAATGGCAATGGAAATGAGCCAAAAAACAAGGGAAAATGGAAGATTCAGGGAAGAGGGAAAATCAACAGTGTAAGATTCCTAATAAAGTGGGAATAGGGATACTTCACTCGTAATATCACTAGGCAACAAGTAGGATATTGGTGCTGGAATCATGCAAAGTCTTTGTCATTTGGATGGCTCCCATCTCTGGATTCTGTGGGAATACAGGTTTCCCTTTATTTTGGTCTTGTCATGGCCTTTTAGGCTCAGGCGGGGCGTTGTATGTTGGTCCTCTGCTGTGCGTGGCAGTGACAGACCTCAGAATAGAACTGGCTTAGATTCCCAGGCAATGTTCTTCCCTCACACCATACTGTTGTTGAAAACAATGTTGTTTCTAAAAATTACTTTCATTATTTTTTATTGCTGATTAACAGTTTTCTCTGCATTTCAGTACATTCCATGTAACTGTTTGATTTGGAATTTTTTTTGCATATGAAATTAATCCCAGGGACAGGGTGTCTAAGAAAGCCAGCCCTCCTGCTTCCATTGCCCGCCATGTCCCTTTCAGCACCACATACTCATAAGAAAATATAGAGAAAACCAAAAAGAATCTTAACCTAACCAGATTTACCTCCCAATTTTGACACTGCTTTCATCGGGATCAGTGATTTAAAACCATGTCTCTGGTTCCTGGTTCACTGCTTAAAACTATGACTATAGGAAAGGACATCTTTTCCTTTATTATAAAAACTTATATTTGTAAATTCCCCAGAAACAAACTCAATAATAAGCCCATAGGCAGTGTGTATAAATTCCTAGTTAAGTCAGTACTCTCCAGTACTCTTCCGTTATCCTTTCACTACTTAATCTACCACATCTCTAAGATATGAGTCACCTATTCACGTGTCCACCATTTTTCATCACTTAAATTGTGATTTTTTTCTTTTTTTTGGTTCTTTACACTCATACCTTCACTCTATTTTAATAAGACCCTTATAAACTTTCTTTATGTGCATTGGCTTGCTGTTTTTGTTTTGTTTTTTTTTTTTCCTCTTTCATAACATTGGCTGAGAAGGCTCTTGTGTGACACTTAATGAGCTTTTGTTGCTACAGGGACTGGTGGGTGGGCTGGAAGCTAACCCCATTAACTATCTCCCACTTTCTTAAACTTAAAGCACTGAAACTCAAAAGTATACAATAATTCTGTATTGGTCATATTCAGCTTTCCCTTCTTTTGTGGCATCCTGCATTCTGACTAATTCCTAAGGGCCATGCCAGAGGTCCCCACTGGAAGGCCTAATGCTGTAAATGAAGACACAATGAATTGAGAACTGGCACTAGGATATTCGAGATCAGTCCTATAATTTCCTATTGACACGCTCCCCAAACATCCAGATGGTCCTTTCATTTTATGATGTCTATATTTCTATGAATCAATTTTGTTTAGTATCATCTTCTTCTGCAAACAAAAGCCAAGAACTCTGCTGGCTCTTCTTTCACCTTTTCATCTCGCATAATGACACTTTTCAATTGGATCACCATGTTGATAGTTTTATCTTCCATTACATCAATTTTGGCTCCTGCTTCTTAAGCCTACTCTTCATGTATTGTGAGACTGTGCTGCCTTTCTTCTGATGCTCTGCCAATGTGATATTACACACCACCTGTGACTGGTGTGGTTGGCCATGGCCAGACCTGACCAGAGCAGGCCTCAGTGAGGACCAAAATGGAAACTAGGTCCTGTAGTTCAGGCACAGAAAAATAGAGACTACTCTTAGGCTGACACAGCAAGAATTTCAAGGCCCCAGCACAGAACATGAGCCTTGGTGACATGACATTCTGAATAGGGAAATTATTGCCTTCTGTAGTAAAACGAGTTGTCTCTGGATGCTGAATAAGGGGTGAGGGAGGTGGGTGTAAAATACAGGAAACCAAAGTTCTTAACTCTCAAACCTGGTAGAGATTTCCTTCTGTGTGGGATGCCAAGTCTACAGAACTTAGGGCATGACTGTGAGAGATACACGGGAGGCCGTCAGCAGTCAAGTCATCCCTGGTGTCTTTTTTTTTTTTTAGACGAAGTCTCGCTCTTGTCCCCCAGGCTGGAGTGCAATGGCACGATCTCGGCTCACTGCAACCTCCGCCTCCTGGGTTCAAGCGATTCTCCTGCCTCAGCCTCCCAAGTAGTTGGGATTAAAGGCGCCTGCCACCACCCTGGCTAATTTTTGTATTTTTAGTAGAGACAGCGTTTCACCATGTTGGCCAGGTTGATCTCGAACTCTTGACCTCGGGTAATCCGCCTGCCTCAGTCTCCCAAAGTGCTGGGATTACAGGCATGAACCACCACACCTGGCCATCCCTAGTGTCTATACAAATTATTTACTTCCCAACTTTGACGCTGCTTTCATTCAGGGTCAGTGGTTTAGTCATCCCTAGTGTCTTTACAAATGCATCCCTAGTGCATTTGTATCCTTTTGGCTGCCAATCTGCTACTTTTACTTTGAGAGTAAACCAGAGGAGACATCACCTCAAAAGGTGGACCATACTTGGACCAGACTTCCTTGATCAGCCTCTTGTGACTGGAAATCAACTGTTCCTTTTTTATATTTCCACTGATCTATAAACCTCATCAGGGGGTCTGCAGGCAACATATCAAGGAAAGAGCTCTGTGGTAGGCTTTGCCTCACTCTTCTTTTCACATTCATTTCCTTTCCCCATCTCCTTTGTTCTAATTTTAAAACCATTGATCCTGGGCATGTGACAGCATTGAAATGGAATAAAATCATTTATTCTTTCAAGAAATATTTTTTGAGCACCACACTGTGCCAGGCACTGTTTTGAGCAGGGAGGATACAGCAGTGGGCATAAAGAGAAAAATCCTGTCCTTGTGGAGCTGACATTAGACAGTATGTTAGATGAAGAAAAGTGATATGGAGGAAATAAGCAAGAAAGGGAAGTACAGTGTGCTAGGGGTTCCCTTAAGTAGGGTGGTCAGGGAAAACATCACTGAGATGGCGACATTTGAGGAAAGGCCTGAAGGAAGTGAGGGAGCAATTCATGTGTTACCTTAGGGAAGAGAGTTTCAGGTGGAGAGAATAAGAGGTGAACAAGTCCTGAGGTGGAAACAGGCTTAGGATGTGTTAGAGACAGCAAGGAGTGTCCTATATGGCGCCCTGCCCCACACCTTTGCTTGTGGGCACTTTGCACTGTCCACAAGCAATTGCAGGATAACTTTTATATACCCACTATTAGGGAAACAGAAGCCTAGGAAAGCCAGAGTGACATCATTTTAAAACCAACTCCGGCTGGGCACACTGGCTCACGCCTGTAAATCCCAGCACTTTGGGAGGCCGAGGCGGGTGGATCACTTGAGGTCAGGAGTTCAAGACCAGCCTCGTCAACATGGTAAAACCCCATCTCTACTAAAAATACAAAAATTAGCCAGACGTGTTGGTGGGTGCCTGTAATCCCAGCTACTCGGGAGGCTGAGGCAGGAGAATCGCTTGAACCCAGGAGGCGGAGGTTGCAGTAAGCCAAGATCGCGCCACTGCACTTCAGCCTAAGTGACACAGTGAGACTCTGTCTCAGAGTGAATGAATGAATGAATGAATAAATAAATAAATAAATAACCAAAAGACTCCATCTCGAGACTAACAAGGCGCATTCCTTGCTGGTCACCCCCCATGGTCCTAAGATGTTTACAGCTAAATAAAAAAGTTTGGTAAGGCCTACAAGGACAAACTCCTACAACAACAGAAAGTTCAGTTTTCCCAATACCCAAAACAATATGTTTTCAAGATGTTTTGATGTACATACACAGTAAAACATCAAGGATAGTTTTTTTTAAATCAATAGAATAATAAATTTTGTTATCCTGTCTGCTCACTCACACATAAGTACAGCTTAATTTAGCCTTTGCATAGACAAGGACCCTATATACGAAAAACTTAAAGGTGGCATATTCTCCTTGCTTTCTGAGGACACCCTACTCTGTAATGGAGTCACTTTCAATAAGCTATATCTTCTCACTGTACTCTGTGACTTGCCTTGAATTCATTCCTGCATGAGATCCAAGAACCTCCCCCTTGGGGTCTGAATTGAGGCCACCTTTTTTCCAGTAACACAACCATGGCTCAAAGAGAAAGTCATGATTTGCTGAAGATCAAACAGCTTTTTAAAATTCACCCATAATGAATATTCTTTCTACTGCCTTCCATGAACGTTTTCTGTGATATCTCAAGCCCAAGTCCTGCTAGTTATCTTCTAGATGAGGCCCCTGCTAGTCTTGTCTGTATTGAGTATAAATTAGCTGTTAACTGTATAAAATCCAAATTCAGTAATGCCAGTGGTATCCAGTTACTAACATCTCTCATCTCCCTTTTAAAAGCATTGTTGTTACAGCCAATAATAGTAATAATAATAAGAGGTATCATATACTGAGTGCCTGCCATATGCTGCAAGCTTTACAGATGCTACATAATTTAATCACTTAACAACCCTGTGGGGTAAATGTTATTATATATGTTTTGCAAATGAGGTTGCTGAGGCTCAGGAAGAATGAATGCAATGCCTAAGGTAATATAGCTAGTAAATGGTAGAGCTAGGATTTAAAACTGTGCCTGAGCCAGAAGCTTACTATATACTGTGCTGCTGGTCTCCCTAGATAGGTAGCTTCCTCAAAAATGTAGTGGCTTAGATCTAAGCTTTGGGATCATCTTTTGAAGGTGTGTCTCTTGAGAACTCAGGAGCTTTGGCTTCCATAGTAGGTCAAATCACTATCTTAGACAGCAGTAAGGCTTCATTTTCCCTGATCTTTTCAGTGGTTTTAATTTAAATTTCTCTCTGTTCTAATACGATCTTACTTGCCCTTCCTATATCTAGAACAAATGTTCTGTATTTTGAGAAATTGATCTTAGCTACTATCTGACCAGGTTCAGAAAAGTCTGTCTCTTATTTGATTACACAGCACCTTTGCTCTAGTGCTTACTTCCTAGCAATCCTGCTGACTTAACTTTTTCGCCCCTTTTTTTTTTCCAGAGGTCTTTGTTAAATGACCTTCATTTTAGTGTTCTTCTAGGCCAATTCTAATTGGGCATATTTTTGCTGCCTTCAGATGGTCATCTTTTTTCCTTAATGCAGTTGGCATCAACTCCCACAATCACTATTTGGCCAAATAACCTTTGATATCTTTTCCCATTCATGTTCCCAAATTGCTTTACAAGTCATATTCAATTTTGGGCTTTCCCTCTCCCCAATCCATATCCAAAAGCAAATATATCATGAATAATATTTTTAAACATTCAACCATTTTCATTCTTCTTAAATCATTTTGCCTTAGGACACCCTCCATTACCACTGCCAGTAAATTAGCGGGTTTCAGTACCTCAATGAATGGACAACACCATATAGAAAACAAGTAGTCCTAACTGGGATTTTATTATCAAATTAGGTGTTTAATTCCCTGAGAACTTCTCAGGAAAACAGCAGTCTTGGAGTCAGAGATTTCTAAATTCCTTTTGTATAGCAAGAACCAAGCCTGTCACACCCACCAGGATGGCTATAATAAAAAAGAAACAGTGTTAGTAAGAATGAGCAGAAATTGGAATCCTCATACTCTGTTGGTAGAAATGTAAAATGATGTAGTCACTATGAAAAACAGTTTGGCAGTTCCTCAAAAAGTTAAACATAGAATTACCATATGACCTTGCAATTCCATTCCTAGGTATACACCCAAAAGGATTAAAAACAGGTATCCAAACAAAAACTTTTACATAAATGTTCAAAGCAACACTACTCATAATAGCCAAAAGATGGAAGCAACCAAGCATTCATCAGCAAATGAATGGATAAACAAAATGTGGTATAGTCATATGATGAAATATTATTCAGTGTCAAAAAGGAATGAAATATTGATAATTGCTATAATGTAGATGAACCTCAAAAACAGTATGCTAAGTAAAATCAGCGAGACACAAAGCGACATAGATTATATGACTCCATTGACAGAAAATGTCCACAATAGGCAAATACGAAGAGACAAAAGTAGATGAGTGGTTGCCTGGGTCTGGAGGTAGGAAAGTGGATTAACTGTACATGGGCATGAATGATCTTACTGGGATAATGAAAATGTTTAAAAACCAAAAGTACAGTGATAGTTACACAACCAAATTTACTAAAAAGTCATTGAACTGTACATTTTAAATGGGTGAATTTTATGGTGTGTAAATTGTACTGCAGTGAAGCTGCAGGAGAGAGAGAAAGAGAGACAGAGAGAGAGAGAGAGAGATTGAAGGCAAGCCCGGAGCCTGGCCAGTTGGCATTCTAGAGTTTTACTAGTTTTGGAGAACTCGAGATGATGTAAGTGAAGGGTACACTATCCAGAAACAAAACTGTAGCATTCTGAGAGGTGAGAGAGAGAAAAAAAGAAAGGGTTAAGAGGCCACGAAGGAAGTGGAAGAGTCCATAGATAAGTCTGCCCCCCTCCACACCATGCGCCCTATTATCATAAGTGTGGAATCTGGGGACATTTTCCAACAGGTTTAGGGGGAAAATAAAAAACAAAGTGGAATTATTCCAAATTTGGTCTTTGGAACTCTGAGACACCACTGTTGTGGTTTAAATGTTTGTCTGCTCCCAAACTCATGTTGACTTTTAATTGATGTGGGGCCTTTAAGAGATGATTAGGTGATGGCAGATCCATCATGAATGGATTCATGCCCTTATTGCAGAAGTGGGTTAGTTATCACGAGACTGAATTTGTAATAAAAGTGAGTTTTGCCTGATTTCTTCTCTCTGTCTCACATGTTTGCTTCAGCCTTCTGTCCTTCTGCCATGGGATGACCTGCATCAGATGTTGGTGCCATGCTCTTGGACTTGTCGGCCTCCAGAACTATGAGAAATAGATGTCTTTTCATTATAAATTTCTCTGAGTAACAGAAAATAGACTAAAACAATCACCTTTCTGAGTGCCCCCTCACCAACAAGAGGTAATCATAACAGAAGAAAAATGGATGCAAGGCAGATCCAGGCAAAGAGAGGGCCAAGTCTCTCTCAGCTTTTATCTGGCATAAATGTATCCAGATATTTTCACATGCTCCCAGTGGAGGATATAGAAAATAGCTGTATGTTTACAGCCAGCAGGTCTCCCATGGGGCCGCTGCCATGAGGAGCAAGTTGACGCTACGGCAAGGGCTGCAGGTGGACGATCTAACTCTGGGGCTGGATGGAGGATGTGGTTGAGATTCAGAGGGCCTGAAAGGCAGACAAGGGAAGAGGTGAGTCTAAGTCAGCAGAATGGTGAATAACTCTGGGCCTAGATGAGCTGAGAGCGTAGACCTTGTATTTCACAAGTCCTGGACTTCATCATCAAATGCCAGAATAGTTCCCAATGACTGGGGAGGGCATTGTTGAGGAAATTACTGTAGAGGCCAATAAGGACCCACACAAAGATGTCCATGTCAACTCATTGCCTCTTCTCTGTCTTAGAGGGGAAGGAGGTAGGTGTGGTGAGATGGAATTCTAAAACACTGAGAAGTATCCAAAGGAACTCAGTTAACCCAGAAAAGACTATTTTTAATGGAAAGAGATTGATTTTCCATCATAATTTAGCATAGTAATAAGACATGTTGACTTAGTTCTCAATTGAGCACAATGGACCAAGGCCTGTTCCTAACTGCTCACTCACAGTGCCCTGAAGAGTCTAGGGGACTATACCGGGCTCTTCGGAGCTCCATGTGAGCCACTAACGTTTATAACATTGGGGATTTAATCAAGATTTCCATACTGAAGCTCAAAGCCAGGAAGATCTGAGACTGGATTACATAGTTTTTAAAAACAAACAAACAAACACCTTGTTTCTATTAACCAATGGAACAGATTTAGGAACCCAGTAAAAATGCCACATGCTTGAATCCACTTAATAAATAAACATTTAGTTCCCTCTAATCCAGTAGTTCCAAATCTTGCAACCATGGATGAACTTTGGGTGGCACATGAGTGCTTAAAAGGTTGAGTGCCAAACTGAGACTATAAACGTGTATGTGTGTGTTTGTAGATAGAGGTTTTGTAACTTTCATGAGTTTCCTAAAGAGGGAAAAAAATGGTTAACTACTCATAGAGAGGGCAGTGGAAGCCTGGGAAATGGGTAAGCCCAAAGAATGTGGGGACAGAGGAAGATCTCATGCAGAACACTAGGAAATCAACCAACTGTGAGATAAGTCAGATATTTTCACAAAATGATTCTCAAATCAGTGTCACATAAATCGGAAATGGTGTGACTGAATTTCGTGATGGGAGGTCATTGTTGTAGACTACTGACCTGGGGCTTATGGATGCACTTTATGAGGTATGTATACTCTCTGAAATGGGAGGTGAAATTTTCTATGTATGTACATATAAGCATATTTCTGGGCAGGCGAGCTATAGTTTTCAAAGAATCTTAAAGAAGGTCCTTGACCTCTAAAAGGTTATAAACCATTCACTTTAACTTCTGGCAGTGACGGTTTCTTCCTATTTACAACTCTTATTTTTCCATCTTTATGTAATCTCCTTCTTTCACCTCCTCCTCCTTTCCTCCCCATCTTGTGTCTTTCTTTCTCCACCCACTCCCAACTTTCTCTCTTTTCCTTACAAAGCAATGAGGAAGACTAATGCAGTCCAATCTGAATATGAAAAGCAAGAGGAGTGAGCTCAAAGAGGTGATTCCAAGGAGATTAACAAACCTTTTGAAGTGAGGTCTAGCAGGTCTACTCAGCAATTGAGTCCTTAACTGGACCTCAGGAAGAAGACAGCTTGGGGAAGAAGCCATGGAAAGGAAGGCTTAGACTGACTATACAATTAGTATCAAATTAATATACAAGATGAGGTGTCAGCTCTTTGAATGTATAAGACGCTATAAATGAGGAAAGCCATTGTCAGAAGGAACACTTAATGGGCTATTTATCACTGTAAAGAAGGCAGGAGGAACTTACTGATGTAGAAGGGCCTAATGAAGGTCCTTCTTAAATGAGAATTCAGTTAAGGTTTAGACAGCACCTGTCTTCATTAGCAATATAAATATTTCTTTACTACATTTTGGAATTAAATAAAGAATAAGATCAAGTTTCTTCACTGGCTGAATAAGTAGGGATTGATTCTTACCTAGTTGTGTGGATGGCCCTTAGTCTTCATCATTCCCAAGAACCAATCATGAAGCATGAGCTACCATATGATAATTTTCACTTTTCCAGGACTTCTGTCTTTCACAAAAGAAGCTGTCCTTGGCATCAGTGAGAAGTCTCCAGGAACAGACTGACTCACTGACAGAATCTCCTCAGAATAATCTGGTATCCAAATGATGTGTATTTAACACTATGCTAATTACTTTTCATTGATTTGATTCCCACAAAACATCTATGATGTAAGTATTATTACCATCTCTAATTGACTAGATGATGAAACAGTCTTAGTGATGACACATACATACAGCTGGTCATACACTTGTTTAAGAGGTAAAATGAATAATTGAAGTCAGGTCTGCCTGATACAAATTACAGGTTCTTCCTCCCAATCCACACAATCATTATGACAAAATAATGTGACTAAATTTAAGTATAAACATAACAATCTTTCAAAGGAGTCATCTTGTCTGACTCTATTATACTTTTATTGCTCCAAAAATTTTTAGAACTTCAAGAATGTCTTCGTGGTCTAAGAATAATTGTTTTGAATCTTCTTAATGGTGATAAATTTTATTTTTTGGGGGGATTAAAAATAGCTTTATTGAGACATAATTCACATACCATACAATGAACTCATTTAAAGTATACAATTCACTAGTTTCTTTACTATATTTTTAATATGGCAAAACATATATAACAAAATTTGTCATTTAACCATCAAGGTGTACAATTCAGTGGCATTAACTAGATGACTGTGTCATTTTATTTTTTTACTGTTATAAGTAATGCTGCAAATATACATCCTTATATATACTTTGTGCAAATAATTCCATAAGATAGAAAGCTGTCATCTGTGATGGGCCAGTGATAAAGAGTGATAAAAATGGGTTGGTCTTTTCCTAGGATAGCTACATTACCATTAAACATGATTGTTTCTATTTCAATAGGTTTTTGAGGAACAAGTGGTTTTGGTTACATGAATAACTTCCTTAGTGTTGAGTTCTGAGATTTTGGTGCACCCATCACCAGAGCAGTGTATACTGTACCCAATGTGTAGTCCTTTATCCCTCACACCTCTCCCACCCTTTCCCACAAATCCCCAAAATCCATTGTATTATTCTTATGTCTTTGTGTGATGGTGGTAAATTTTAGTTCTTTGAGGGAATTTTTGGAAACCAGCAAAAAGTCATTCTATTGATTTAAATGTGATTAAGCTGGATAATAAAGTTTGGGCAGAAATAAGTTGTGTTTATAATGTAACATTTATTTTCTTGCATAGTTCATATATCAGCTCAGCAGCTAAAGATTTCATGAACTAATGAGTAGATGGGTATCTTGCTCTGTTTGGGCTTTTATAGCAGAATACCATAGACTGGGCGGCTTAGAACAACCGAAATTTATTTCTTACAGTTCTAGATGATAAGTCCAAGATCAAGATCAAGGGAACAGCAGATTCAGTGTCTGATGAAGTCCTGCTTCCTAGTTCAGAGAGGGTGCCTTATTGTGTCTTCACATGGTGGGAGAGGCAAATGAGCTCTCTGGAGTCTCTTTTATAAGGGCATCAATCCCATTCATGAAAGCTCTGACTTCATGACCCAATGACCTACCAAAGACCACACTTCCTAATATCATCCCATTGGGGGTTAGGATCTCAACATATGAATTTTGGGGATCACCAACATGCAGTCTCTAGCAATGGTAAACAAATCTTCCAAAAGGATTACACTTTGACTTTGAAGGTTGATGCACATTAGAAAATACAGGTTCAGATATATCTGCTTTGTTCAATTTTTTTTAGTTATTTAGTGACACCATGTATCTCTTAGCAAGAATATCAGTTGGATTGACTCAAAAGTAACACATGTGGTCCTCTCTTTAGTAGGTGTCATTTTTGTATTTTATAACTCATCCTCAGACTGGCATCCTTCCTAGAGATAAAACATCGCAAACACAGACTAACCATCAACCAGAAAGATTCCTGACAGCAATGTGCACAGTGAATACTCAAGAATAAATACAATTTAGGAGGAGCTCTTCATCTTATGTGAAGAAAAGAAACTCTGAATCTTTGCCCATTTTTATAACCTAATCTCTTTTTATAAAGTAAAACTTTTGGATGCATCTGTTGGGCAATAAATTTATTTTATCACTTTTCAACCACTTGCTTGGCCCACAGATGTATAACTTCTTGCTAATTTTAGAATCATCTGACTTTTACAGGCATGAAGAATCTATAATTAGGCTATACTTGATTTTTATACAACATTATGTACAGAATGAGACAAAATAAACTATTATAAAATAAACACTTATAATAGTTGGGTATAGTTTTATTGAAATAATCCAATTAAATCATACATTTGATTACAGCTAACGGCTTGCTTCTAGTCACAGCATGTACTTTTTCTCAATGTACAACCTCTATATATTGTCTACCACTAACTCCTTAACTCCAAGCCAACATTTCCCACGCATACTCCTTTGCAAATACCAGACTCATATCCAACTATCTTTTGGACATTTCCACCTGGATGTCCACAGTGAAGGCTTGTTTACAGCTGTGCAGGTGGTATACTATATACCTCCCATAGGAAGGGGAGCCATTTACTTAGAATACCATATAAATACTGCCTCCAGGAGTTGTATAACACAACTCCGTTGTGTGCAGACAAAACACATCCAAATTAAACTTTAAAAAGTCCTTCAACCAAAATGACCTTATCTTGCTGAGTTCATTTTTGTTGAACTGATAGTGTTGCCCTTTTTCTGTCACCCAGCGTTGAAGTTTAGAAGTCTTTTTGAAAGTTCATTTTGGGCTCTACCTTCAATCAGTCACTAAGCCAAGTAGATTCTTACCTTCAAGATGCTTATCAGGTCCATCTTCTGTTTTCCTTTCCCAGTGGAAAAACCCTGACTGTTCCCTCATGGTCTGGAATTATAGAATTGCAGATTTGAAAGCAATCATGGATTTTATGGATTCAGGCCAAATCACTCATTTTACAAATGAGGTAATCAAAGTCAAGAAAAGTTAAATGGGCCAGATGTAGTGGCTCAGGCCTGTAATCCCTGCACTTTGTGAGGCTGAGGCGGGCAGATCACTTGAGGTTAGGAGTTCGAGACCAGCCTGGGCAACAAGGTGAAACCCCATCTCTACTAAAAAACACAAAAATTAGCTGGGCGTGGTGGTGGGTGCCTATAATCCCAACTACTCAGGAGACTGAGGCAAGAGAGTTGCTTGAACCTGGGAGGCTGAGGTTGCTGTGCCCCAAGATGGCACCACTGCACTCCAGCCTGGGCAATAGAGTGAGACTCTGTCTCAAAAACAAACAAACAAAACAAGTTAAATGACTTGATGAAGGTGGCATATATAACAAGTTTAGTGATAGAAATGAGATCAGAACAGGAATCTCCTAGTCCTCCTGACCATCATTCTTTCACTATAAAGTGATTGTGTCTTTGTTCACCTGGCTCCATCATCTAACTCCTGTCTTTTTCTACTTTAATTCATCCTAAAACCTATGGCCAGATCAATCTACATAAAATATTACTTTCCTCATAAACCTTTTATCTCTCCACATTGATTGTAAAGTAAGCATGAATTCCCTATTCAATGACTCAGAATGGATGCAACCTACATTTCTAGTCCAGTTTAAAAACAAAAAATGTATCAATATAATTTATTCACATTGATGAAGGAGGAAATTATATATTTCTTTCAAGACTATCAAAAATTTACTGATTTTCAATATTATGTATAATCAAAAAGAAACCCAGTGCTAGGCGCGGTGGCTCATGCCTGTAATCCCAATGACTCAAGAGGCTGAGGCAGCAGGACTGCTTGAGCCCAGGAGTTGGAGGCTGCAATGAGCTGAGGTCACACCACTGCACTCCAGTCTGGGTGACA
This sequence comes from Mandrillus leucophaeus, assembly GCF_000951045.1. Classification (NCBI taxonomy): domain Eukaryota; kingdom Metazoa; phylum Chordata; class Mammalia; order Primates; family Cercopithecidae; genus Mandrillus; species Mandrillus leucophaeus. The sequence continues at coordinate 861,746 of NW_012098799.1, forward strand.
GTGCAAGACCCAAATACAAGAAAAAGAAAAAGAAAGGAAGGAAGGAAAGAAGGAAGGGAGGGAGGGAGGGAGGGAGGGAAGGAAGGGAGGGAGGGAAACCCAATTAGCCTCGGTTAATGTCCCAAAGAAATGAAAGCTTATCTTCACACAAAAACTGGTGAACTAATTTTTATAGCAGTTTTGTTCATAATAGCTCAAAACTAGAAACAATCCAGATGGCCTTTATCAGATGAATGATTAAAATCTGGTACATCCATACCATGGGAGACACTCAACAATAAAAAGGAATGAATAATTAACTTGTAGAGCAGCCTGGATGAATCTCCAGGGAATTACTCTAAATGAAAAAAGTCAATCCAGATGATCACATAGAGTATGATTCCATTTAAATAAACACTGAGACAACAAAATTAGAAATTGAGAACAGATTAGTGGTTGCTAGGGTTTAGAGATGGGGTAGAGGAGTGGATGTGGCTATGAAGGAGTCCCGTGAAGGGGACCCTAGAAACAGTTTTGTATCTAAACTGGTCATCTGAATCTACACATGTGATAAAACTACATAGGCCTACATACACGTGCATACGTGTGTATCCATGAGAACATAGAAAACTGGTTAAATTCAAATAATCTCTGTAGATTGCACCAAAATCAGTTTCCTAGTTTGATAGTATCATGATACAGGATGTTACCATGAGGGAAACTGGATGAGGAGTACACAGGACCTCCCAGTACATTTTTTCCAACTTTCTATCAATATAAAATTATTCCAAAATAAAAGATTTTAAATACATTAAAATATAAAGAGATTTTAAGCAAAGAAATAAAAAATCCTGACTTCTTAATTTCCTTTGGTTTTAACCATGAAACGTTGTTTGATCCTGCCCAGTGTGAGAAAATTTAAAAGTGAATGTGATTTAATGCCATCTCTCCAGTCAATGTGCAGGTAGTTAGAGTTTTTTCAATGATGAGAAGACCAGAGATTGAAAGGAGAGCTCAGTTTGCAGGTGAAACAAAGCTGGCTAAATGAACCAGAAGTCCATGGCGACCCCTGACAGGATGTTGCAGCAAATTTAAAGATACTCAGAGTCAGTAAAAAGAAGCCAATGAAGACCTGACGAGGTAACTGCAAATATTTAAGGCTTTATACAAAAGGTACTTAATAATACTTCAATACTTGCATTTCATTAAGATTCTGCTTGTGAAGTCAGCCTGACCAAGGTTTGAGTACCAGCTTCCCATCATTCTTTGGATAATGTATTAAAATTTAACCCCTTTGAGGCTCCGTTACCTAGGGTTAGTAGTAGTATTCGCTTGTTTGGGGTGGCTGTGAGAATAAAAAGGAATAATGCATGTAAAATGTACAACGTATTTCCTGGAGCATAAGTGGACAATAAAGGATAGATATTAATTTTTCTGTATTTCCTAAAAAGGAAGGAAGGAAGGAGGAAACTTTTTAGCAAATGAGAAACAGAAAGATAATTCTTTAACTTGTTAAAGTTTGTATTTTTAAAAACTATAATAAATATTATAACAATGAATAAACTTCAGATTTATTCTCTTTGAGATCAGAAACAAGACCACAGTTCCCATCTATCACTGCTAACTTTTAACCTATTACTGTCAGTTATGGCCAATGATATAAAGAAAAAAATAATTAATGAAAAATGAAAGGGCCTGGTGCAGTGGCTCACACCTGTAATACCAGCAATTTGAGAAGCTAGGGTGAAGGATCGCTTGAGGCCAGGAGTTCCACACTAGCAACCCTGGGCAATATAGGAAGACCCTGTCTCTACACACAAAAAAAATTTTAATTAGCTGTGTGTGGTGGCACATGCCTGTAGTCCCAGCTACTCAGAAGGCTGAGGTGGGAGGATCCCTGGAGCCCTGGAGTTTGAAAATGCAGTGAGCTGTGATTGCGCCACTGCACTCCAGCCTGGAAGACAGAGTGAGAAACTATCTCAAAAACAAAACAAGCAAAACAAACAAACAAACAAAACCCTGCAATTACTTGCAATAAAAATATAATAGTCTACCTAAAAACCATCAGCAACAGATTCAGCAGGCAAACTGTGGTATTAGAATTAATATGAGAGTTCAAGTTGGTTGCCAGATAAAATATCAATCGCCAAAAATAACTTCCATTTCTTCACACCAGTAATAATGTGCTAGAAAAGACATGCAAATGTGAAACTGTCACAATAGCAAAAAGAAATTACAAATAATATAAAGACAAAAGTAACAAATGCCTTTATGGAGAAAAATTCCAATAAAAGAATAAAATATTATTTAAATAAATGGAGAAATGGTCCATGCTCTTGGATGGGACAACCTATTGCAAACATTCTCACCAATTTAACCTGTTTAATGCAATACCAATCAAAATTCCAGT
>NW_012098799.1:864214-875739 GCF_000951045.1 Mandrillus leucophaeus
TTTTTTGAGATGGAGTTTCACTCTTGTTGCCCAGGCTGGAGTGCAGTGGCACGACCTCGGCTCACCGCAACCTCCACCTCCCAGGTTCAAGCTATTCTCCTGCCTTAGCTTCCCAAGTGACTGGGATTACAGGCATGTGCCACCACGCCTGGCTAACTTTTTGTATTTAGTAGAGATGGGGTTTCACCGTGTTGGTCAGGCTGGTCTCGCATTCCTGACCTCAGGTGATCCACTTGTCTCAGCCTCTGAAAGTGCTGGGGTTACAGGTGTGAGCCACCGTGGCCGGCCTAAAATTTATATGGATGAATAAAGGTCTATGAATAGCTAAGTTAACCCTATAAAGGCAATGATGGAGTTACCTCAAGAATAATAGGCTAGCCCTACATAGTGGCATGTGTCTGTCGTCCCAGATACTTGAGAGGCTGAGGTGGGAGGACTGCTTAACCCAGGAGTTCAAGTCCAGTTTGGGGAAAATAGAGAGACCCTGTCTCTAAATAATGATAATAAATAGAACAAATGGAACATAATAGCAAAACAAATCAATGGAAGAAAAAGATTGGTAAACCAGCTTACTGTATGGAGAAAAATGTAATCAGGACACTATCTAACTCCACATATAAAGATACTCTAGTTGGATTAGAGATGGAAATATGAACAGTAAAACTATAGTGCTAATAAAAGGAAATATAGGAAAATATTTTGTGACCTCCAAATCAGAGAGGACGTCTCAAAAAAGCTCGAGAAGCACAAATGCAAAAGAAAGCATTGATTATGTTGATAACTTTAAAATATCAAAGTTCTATTCAACTAAGGACATCACTGGCAAAATTATCACATGATAGAATTATAGAAGCTGACAAGAATTTTGAAATTTCAAAAACAAACAAGGAGTTAATATCTAGAATATACAAGGGCATTTTGCAAATCAGAAAGATAAAGCTAGCACACCCAATGGAAAAATGGATAGAGAATATGAACAAGCAATTTAGAGAATAAACTCAAAAAGGTAGCAGAAATATGATAAGGTGTTCAAAATCACTGAAAATCAGATATATAAAATTAAAATCGCATAGGTATCATTTCACACTTATTAGACTGGCAAAATTCTAAAAGTTATAAAATGACAAATGTAGGCATGTGGTAATAGAACAAAAGTTCTGTTCCATTGGTAGGAGTGTAGACTGTTGCAGCCATTATAGACAGCAACTGATCTGTACACAGTCAAATTACCAATATGGCCAACAGTTTCACTAAGGATAGAAACCAAAGAGTCTCACAAAGGCCAATAAGAAGACACAGACAAAACATTCACGTCAGAATTGTTTATGGCAGCAGGAAGACAAAGGTAACCAGAAAGTTCCTCATTAGAAAAGTGGACAGATAAAATATGGTACACACAAATGTTTCATGAAGTTCTAATGCAGCAGTTAGAAGCAACGCACTAGATTCACTTACCACACCTTAAATAGATCTTTAAAACATACTGCTGAGTAGAAAAGCAGGGCACAGAATGAGATACAATGTGTAACAGAATACCTTTTTCCTAAATTAAAACCCATGTGTATAAAAATCTCTGCATATTTGGTAGCAACACAAACAAAAATACATATCAAACACATATTCAATGTTAAATGAAATGCCATTTAAACATTTATAGGTTGAAGAGAAAAATGCGATTAGGTTGTGAAGATTAAAATTAATTAATTAATTACTAAACCAAGCTGATTAAGAAACAGAAAACCTAAATAAACTGGTAATCATTAAACTGAGTATGTGAGCAAGTCTTCTCCTTTACCATACTCAAAACAGATATCAGGGCCTTAAAGATATACAAGCAAGTTTTACTAAAACCATCAGGCAGAGATAGTTACTATTCATAGAAACTGATTTAGAAACTAGAAAGAGAGGGGATACCCGGCTCATGCCCTGAGGCCTATATATGACTTTGATACCGAATCCAGATGATTTCGGTATAGAAATATATACAGTATAAGATCAAATTCTCACATGTACATGAGTGCAAAGTATCCTAAACAGAACACAAGAATATCAGCCAGATGTGGTGGCTCACACCTGTAATCCTAGCACTGTGGGAGACTGAGGTGGGCAGATCACTTGAGCCTAGGAGTTCAAGACAAGCCTGAGCAGCACAGTGAAATCTTATCCCCACAAAAAAATACGAAAATTAGCCAGGCATGGTGACACACACCTGTAGTCCCAGCTACTCGGGAGGCTGAGGTGGGAGGATCACCTGAGCCCGGGAAGTTCAGGCTGCAGTGAGCCTTGATTGATCCGCTGCACTCCAGCCTGGGAGACAGAGTGAGTTCCTGTCTCAAAAAAAAAAAAAAAAAAAGAATACAGGAATATGAAGTTGAACAGTGTATAAAAACCTGTTATAATTCAACATGGTAGCATTTTCCACAAGAATGAAAGAATGGGTCAGAATTGGGAAATCTAATTATATAAATTACTATATTAACAGATTAAAGGAAAACTACGTATCATTATTTACACAAGCTTCTATGGATCAGGTATGGTTTGTTTGCCCTCACCAAAAGTCATACTGAAATTTTATCCTGAATGTGGCAGTGTTGGTAGGTGGGGCTTAGTGGGAGGCGGTTGGTTCACGAGGGCAGAGCCATTATGAATGGCTTGTTGCCCTTCTAGAAGTAATGGATGAGTTATTGCTCTCACAAGAGTAGATTAATTATCCAGGAATGGATTAGTTCCAAGGAGAGTGGGTTGTTATAAAGCCAGGATGCCCGTTGGTTTTGTCTCTTTGCATGTGTCCACTTCCCCTTGACCTTCTCTGCTATGTTATGATGTAACATGTGGCCTTGGCCAGAAGCCAAGGCCATGTCCTCAAATTTCCTGGAATGCAGAACAACGAGTTAAATAAAATTCTTTTCTTTATAAATTACCTAGTCTCAGACCCAGCAATCCCATGAGAAATAAAAACATATGCCTCACAAAAACTTATATGCAAAATTTCATAGCAACTTTATTCATAGTTTAAAACACCCCTTCAACTGGTAAATTAACAAATACATGGTAGTACATCCATACAATAGAATTCCACTCAGCAACAAAGAAGAACAATCTACTGAAATACATAACAACATGGAGGAATCTTAAACACATTATGCTAAGTGAAAGAAACCAGATACCCAAAATCTACATGTTGTGTAATCCATTTATATGACATTTTGGATAAGACAAAACTATTGGGATGGAGAAGAAATCAGCTGTTTCCAGGAATTGTGCAAAAAGAAAGGAGTTGACTACAAAGGGATATTATTTCATATATCTTGTCTGTGGTGATAATTACACAACTCTATGCATTGGTCAAATACTCATAGCATGTACCAAAAAATAGTGAATTTTACTCTATATAAATTTTAAAAATAAATAATTTTAATATGGATAATGAGCAATTCACAAAAGAAGAAATCCAAATGGCCAATAAACTCCTTTCATGGGGTTATTCTAATAAACTCCCATGAAAGGGGTTTATTGGCCATTTACTTAACTCCATTAGCATCACTAATATCAGGAAATGCAAATTTAAAACTGCAAAATACTCACAAGATTGGAAAACTTAAGAAGTTGGTTAAAGATTTTGAGAAAAGCGAATTCTTATAAACTACTGGTGGAAATGGAAATGGACACATTCTAGTGAGCAATTTGGTAATATTTTGTAAAGTTGAAGATGCATATAATCTATATCTACAATTCTGCTTCTTTGTTTGCACCTGGAAGTAATCTAGCACATGTGCACAAGAAGACATGCAGCAGAATGCTAAGTGCAGCATTATTTATAATATCAAACATTGGAAGTAATATATATGTCAGTCAAAAGGAGAATGTATAAATAAACTAGTGACATTTTGATGCAATGAAATGATGTTCAGCATTTGAAATGCATGAACAGAGGCCAAGTGTATTAAATAAATAAATATCAATAACTAAATGTTGAGTGAATGAAACAAGCTGCAGAGTAACACATATGGTATGATATTCACATAAAGTTTGAAGACAAGTAAAACAATACTACATATTGTATATTGATAAATATGTACTTAGCAGTAGTTTAAAAACTTGTAGTGGAATGATAAACACTAAATTTAGGATAATGATTACCTCTGAGGAGGATTGGAAAGGAATGAGATCTGGGAGAGCCACAAAGAGGTCTCTAACTCTATATGTAATGTTTATTTTCTTCAAAATAGAAATGCAAAGAAAATTCGGCAAAGTGCTGAGAATTTATTTGTTTTCTTATTTTCTGTATATTTTGCAAAAGAAGAAGAAATAATAGAAAATTATTCATGTAAAGATGTCCATTGAAAATTATCTCATAGCAGCAGTGGTTCATGTGCTGCTCTTTGGGAAACAATACTTCTATTAGTCTGTTTTCACACCAGTATAAAGAACTTCCCTGAGACTGGGTAATTTATAAAGAAAAGAGGTTTAATTGACTTAGAGTTCCGCATGGCTGGGGAGGCCTCAGGAAACTTACAATCAAGGTGGAAGGGGAAGCAGGCATGTCTTACTTGTTGGCAGGTGAGACAGAAAGGGAGAGAGAGAGAGAGCCAGTGCATGAAGGGGGAAGAGCCCACACTTATCAAACAACCAGATCTCTTGAGAATTCACTCACTATCACGAGATCAATATGGGAGAAACCACTCCCATGATCCAATCACCTCCCTTTCTTGACACGTGGGGATTACAATTTGAGATAAGATTTGGGTGGGGATACAGAGCCAAGCCGTATGCTCTAGTGGCTTAGAACATAGACTACAGAAGTCAGGTTCAAATCTTGCCTCTACCATGTACTGGCTGTGTGGCATTAAGAAAGTTAGTTTCCTCTTTGGGAAGTTGGAGTAGTATCTGCTTCATAATGTAGTTGTGATAATTAAATACTGATTTAGGGGATAGTCTAGAAAGACAATGACTTCAAAACAGTGCATCTTCTGGCCCATGGAAATTACTAAAAAATGAGAGTTGTTATTGAATAATTTATTACCAGTGGGTTAAAGTCAAGAAAGACATTCTGGAAGAAGTGACACTGGTTTGCTTCTCAAAGGACTTTGAAAAATTAACCAGCTGTGCAAGGGAATCATTGGGTGTTTTATACAAAAGAGACAGAACTGCATATGGTCAGAAGCATGAAAGTATATGATCAAACTTGGGGAATATCCATGAACAAAGCCAAATATCTAATTTTTGTAGTCCTAGTCTCTGACACATATTTCACCTCCAACCTTGGGTGTATCCTTTACAAAGCAAAGCATAAGTCAAAACACACTTTGGAGATGAAGAATAGTTTTGACATGAGTGGAAAGAATGATGACCTGTGGGAAGCAATAATTTATCTGGACTTGAACAAATTGTGTAGTCATATGACAGAAACAGAACTGGAAGGAAACATGGTGAACACATCTAAGGATTATCCTTCTTTTTCCTACTTTTATTTCTTTGTTTTCTATAGTATCTTCATTTTCCAGGTGCACTCTGGAAAATGAGTCTGTTGAAATAACGCTACTCAAATTATAAATCTTTAGACAAGATTGATATAACTGATGAAATTAGCTTTTTGTTGGGGTTCAATGGCTGAACAATGGACCGGATCACTGCCTGACTGGTTGAATTACATTAGTAACCAGACTGGGAACTTGTAGGTCTGGCTATTATGTTGTCCTAAGAAACGAAACAATCAGAATGATTCTAATTCAGTAAAGCTTGCATTTTATGACAGTCAAAATTTAAAATTGAATAGAAAATGATAATTGTGGTTGTGCCACAAAGTTTTAACCTAACTGTAACATTATTTTTCTTAGAAATAAAAAAAAAGTAGACTTGAATGGGGAAAATAACAAAATGGCCAAAGGGCCTGTAGAATAAATAAGAATTCTGTTACCACACCACTGTAACATTATACCCAAGTTGTCTTGCTAATCATATCATATTAGCAACTGTATACAAGATAGGTATGATCAGGTAGCTTGAGTCAAATCTCTTCTTAATACCGATGTCCTCAGGGAGAAACGGAGAACCAAAACTCTAGTAGCAATTGCATATTCAGTGCTATGAAAGGAACTGATATTGGAGCCAAGGCAACAATTTTCCTCTTTGTCCAAACGTCTGAAAATGATAATTTTTCAAAGATGTCTAAAATCAATGTGGAGCAAGAAGGAAAATGGTCTTGCAAAAGCCAATGCAGTCAAGAGCTTAGAACAGTTGTGCAGCTTAGTTTGGCAACTCAAGCACGCAAGCCTCCCAAATAACACAGGGTGCAGTTTTATAGCTTGGGCCACCTTGTTTCTCGAATTCTGCCATAAATTCATCTAATAAGTATATTTGTTTGACAACTCATAAAAATATTAATAAAGTTGTTCTTTCAGAAAACAAAAAATGAAGACTGCTGATTTTCAATGGGTGAAAAGTTTCCCAAAAATACATTTTTTTAAAAAAGATTAGGGCCAGGTGAGATGGCTCAAGACTGTAATCCTAGCAATTTGGGAGACTGAGGCAGAAGGATTGCTCGAAGCCAAGACCTCGAGACCAGACTGGGCAACAAAGGGAGAGCTTGTATCTAAAAAACAATAAACCAACTTAGCCAGAGGTGGTGGTACACGCCTGTTGCCCCTGCTACTCAGGAGGCTAAGGTAGAAGGATTCCTTGAGCCCAGAAGTTTGAGGTCTGCAGTGAGCCATGATCCCATCACTCCAGCCTGGGCGATAGGGTAAGACCTAGTCTCAGGAAAAAAAAAAGACTAGGAAGTAAATTTTTATCAAAATACATTATGGATTTTTAGTTTTTTAACTTTGCAAATTAACTTTTATTTCATTCAAGCCTTAAAACATGCCTCCTTCAGCTAGGTGCGGTGGCTCACGCCTGTATTCCCAGCACTTTGGGAGGCAAAGGCCAGTGGATCACGAGGTCAGGAGTTCGAGACCAGCCTGGCCAATATAGTGAAACCCCGTCTCTACTAAAAATACAAAATTAGCCAGGCATGGTGGCATATGCCTGTAATCCCAGCTACTCAGGAGGCCGAGGTAGGAGAATCGCTTGAACCCAGGAGGTGGAGGTTGCAGTAAGCCGAGGTTGTGCCATTGCACTCCAGCCTGGGCAACAAGAGCAAAACTCCATCTCAAGAAAAACAAATAAATAAAATAAAAACCTCCTTCTTGCCTCCCATTTTAGATGAAAAAGGCCTTGACTGGCCAAGGTCACATGCAAAGGGGTCCTGAGCCCATAGCCAAGGCCTGGGGTCCACAGTGAGACCCTGACTGCCACTGCCACACTGGGTGGGACAGGCTGCTCTCCTGCAGGACTTCACATACAAGACAGCTACTGTCATGTCCTCCAGGTCCAAGGGGCTGAACTGAGCACTTAACACAAAAGGTGAATGTTGTAAAGGGACAAATCATGCCTGGAAGTTCTGAAAAGCCCGGAGATGCAACAGTAGACAACAGCCGTAAGTTGTCAGGGCTCTTGCCTGAAAGTGGCTGCCGCAGGTTTCTCAGAGGAAGGGAAGAAGTCCCAGCCCTCCTGCAGGTTCAGGAGGCCTCAGGTTATCCTCAAACTCATCCCCCTGGTCGACCTTCTGGCCCCCTGCATATGTGAAGCCCAGCTTCACACAGATGATGAAGGGCAGTGGGTATATCAGAACCCTGGGCCTTTCCTGAGAGGCCCCTAGCAGTAGAAGCCCATGATCTTGTTCTCATCAATGTCACAAAACAGACCAACCTTATGCTGCAATCCAGCCTGCACCCCTGCTTGCCCCCAGTTCCAGATGGTGAAGATCACCCAGTGCATGAGGACGAGAAAGTGGGCACGGCAGGGCCAGATGGTGGCCTTCAAGACAGAGTGTGTGGTCGTGTGCTGGTGGTAGCAGTAGAGGAGGAGGCTCTGCTCCACATCGACAACCCCGCCGACCTTTCTGAAGTGGTCAAAGAAAAATAGCAGGTCTTCTGGCAGCCCTGCAAGAGGGAAAGAGAAGCATCCACCGTTGCTGGTGGTTTTGCTCTAAGTTGTTCATTTTTCATTCCTATGATTGAATCTAAAGGCAATTTCACTGTTAACTAGAACCCCAGGCCCCTTAGATGATTTCCAAGAGAACAGGTACGTATGTAATATGTACTTCCTTGCCCATATCTTTAATGACTCCCCCTGTACTTTGCAAATATATTTCTTAATTTTCATGCCTGATTCCGAGGTGGCCAGAGAAGAAAAGAGAAATTGAAATGGGTAATAGACTTCCACTCACACATTGTTGGCTAGCATAAGAGGGAAAGTAGAGAGCCTCTTTTAGATTTCTGTGGGAAGTTAGAAGCAGATGGAGAAATCCTTGAGGCATAGACATTGGGAAGTAGAATGTGGGAAAGAATTTGAGAAGGACAATCTTCATATTTTTAATTAAACAAACGATAAAAATCAGAAGAACAAATGCAGCTGCCAAAAAGAGAATGTGCAGTCTTGGGAGTAGAGGCTGCTTGTTTTTACGTTGTTGCCTTACCAAAAGGCAAAAAAAAAAAAAAAAAAAAAGAATTTCTGTCAAATCAGCTTTTTCTCTTTTTTTTTTTTTTTTTTTTTGAGATGGAGTCTTGCACTGTTGCCCCGGGCTGGAGTGTAATGGTGTGATCTCGGCTCACTGCAACCTCTGCCTCCCAAGTTCAAGCGATTCTCCTGCCTCAGCCTCCCGAGTAGCAGGGATTACAGGCGCCCACCACCACGTCCGGCTAATTTTTTGTATTTTTAGTAGAGACAAGGTTTCACTATGTTGCCAAGGCTGGTCTCAAACTCCTGACCTTGTGATCCGCCCACCTCAGCCTCCCAAAGAGCTGGGATTACAGGCGTGAGCCACCGCCCCTGGTCAACAGAGATTCTAAAAGTTCAGTGTCTATAGTGGAAATATGTTTTTTTCCAGAGCCATCCCAGCAGTAGCTTTCATGCATAAAATGCTGCCTTGTATTCTTCAGCAGTTCAGGCATACTTAAATCACAGGAGTAGAAAAAAGTTCATTTTGGGACAATGGTCCCATTCCCGCTGGTGATAAGTCTAGTCCATGCCATGCACATTCAGACTGCAGTGGTTTCTAAGGGCGTAATCCTGGGCCTTCTGGTAGAAAGAGAACAGGGTCACGTGCATTGTGCTCCAAAATGTCATCTATCACTGTTAATATCTCTCAGGAAAGAAGGCAAGCCTGTGAAAGACTGTAAACAGCTTGCAGAACTGCAATAGGAGTTTGTTTGGCAATCAAGAAAAATACTCATGTGACATCCAAGACCACCAAGTGACAGGACCTGATTATTGCTTCCTACAAACTTGTCTTTAGTGTTCAAGCTGGGGTTGTCTTTTTCAATACAATCCATCTTTTGATCTGCTACCGACCCTTCCTGCTCTGCTAGGGTCTCTGATCCCTTTTCTCACTGATATTTATGTGCCATATGAAAGCAATTATTCAACGGCACATTTCTGAAGTTGAGGAAGGCAACATCTCATACTTCACGATACCTTGTAAAGGCTCCACTCTACCCAAAATGAGCAAAAAATCACTGTCTCAAAACCAGAAGTCTGGAGCCTTAAAGACCATGACCCTTTATTGGACTAACTTGAATTTTTGTTTACTTTGGTATATTTAGATTTAATTGTTTTAAAAGCCATAGGCTGGGAGCAGTGGCTCACACCTGTAATCCTAGCACTTTGGGGGGCTGAGGCAGGAGGATTGCTTGTGCCCAGGAGTTTGAGACCAGCCAGGGCAACATAAAGAGTCCCCCATCTCTACAAAAAAGAAAATGAAAAATTAGCTGGACATGGTGACGCACACCCATAGTCTCAGCTACTTGGGAGCCTGAGGTGGGAGGATCGCTTGAGCCCAGGAGGTTGTGACTGCAGTGAGCTGTGATTGTACCACTACACTTCAGCCTGGGCAACACAGTAAGACTTTGTCTCAACAAAACAAAACAAACAAAACAAAAACAAAAATGAAAACAAAAAAAGCAATATATTCTTGTCATAAAAAGAATTTAATAATAACAAATGTATCATTAAAAAAGTAATCAGGTATGCTTCCCTCAACACTGCTACCCCAAGAAAACCTAATAGATTGATGCATAGTCTTACAAACTTCTTTCAATTCTTATAAGGATATCTATGCCTTGTCCAAATCTCTCTATATTTTAAGAGAATAAATGGGATCAGAGTGTTTTGAAATTTGCTTTCTTTAGTGTTGTATAAGTAGAATGCTTACTACATTAGTACATAAAGAAGTATTTCATTTTTAAACTTATGTGTGTACATTTTAGTTTAAAATTGCTGTTTCTCAGATTATAAAAATAGTATATTTTCACTCTAGAAAATTTGAGGCATACAGACAATCACAAACAAGAAGATTAAAAACAATACCACTAAAATATAAACACTGGTAATGTTTTGGCATATAGTCACTTAGGCTTTTATCTGGGCAAGAGAATAGAGGTATGGCTGCTTGTGTTATGCTTCTTTTTGTTACTACATTGAGATACACCACTTTAATGTGCATTTTTCCCTTTTTCTTTACTAAAGGAATTCAATTCTCTGCAGTATAGCAATAGTCCCAGCAAAAACCAATGTTTCCAGTTAGTTAAAGATTCTGGGTGAATGAGATGGAGGGGAAAGTTTATTGGAGATTTCAGGCAACATCTTGCTTTCCTTATTATTTCCTTTTTCTTTTCCTGGGAGCATGTATGTGAGGCTGGATGTGGAACAGCCACCTTGTGACCATGAGATGACAAGCATGAGGACAAAATCACAGGTTAAGAGTGGTAGAATGGAAAGATAGAAGGAGCCTGGGACATGGATGACGACGGGAAAACATTGCAGAAGCTCAGGATGTTCTACCTTCATATTTTTGGTAATATGAGGAAAATAAAATCCTATTTGAAAAACCTACTATAGTCAGAGTTCTAGTATATGCAAATAAACATAATCCCTGATATTCTGTATATGCAGACTTTTAAAATCCTACTTTATTCTTTTGACACTACATTGTGAGCACTTCCTGATGACATTAAATATTTCTTAAAAGGATAACTTTTAATCGCTGCATAATATGTATTCTGTTGTGGTCCAAAAAACTGCTCTGTAGTCAGTATTAATAATAATTAGAAAACAGGAGGTCAGCCAGGTGCGGTAGCTCACGCCTGTAATCCTAGCATTTTGGGAGACCGAGGCTGGTAGATCCCCTGAGGTCAGGAGTTTCAGACCAGCCTGACCAACATGGCAAAAACCCATCTCTATGAAAAATACAAAAATTAGCCAGTATCGTGGCGGATGCCTGCAATCCCAGCTACTCAGGAGGCTGAGGCAGGAGAATCACTTGAACCCAGGAGGTGGAGGTTGCAGTGAGCCGAGATCACACCACTGCACTCAAGCCTGGGCAACAAAGCGAGACTCCATCAAGAAAGAAAAAGAAAGAAAAGAAAGAAAGAAAAGAAAGAAAGAAAGAAAGAAAGAAAGAAAGAAAGAAAGAAAGAAAGAAAGAA
>NW_012098799.1:875858-886418 GCF_000951045.1 Mandrillus leucophaeus
AAGAAAGAAAGAAAGAAAGAAAGAAAGAAAAAGAAAGAAAAGAGAAAAAGGGAGGGAGGGAGGAAGGAAGGAAAGAAAGAAAGAAAGAAAGAAAGAAGAGAGAAAACAGGAGGTTAAGTTCAGTCTAGGCAATACAGCGAGACCCTGTCTCTACAAAATAATGATAAAATTAGTTGTTTTTTTTTTTTTTTTTTTGAGATGGAGTTTTTTTGCTCTTGTTGCCCAGGCTGGAGTGCGTGATCGTGGCTCACTGCAACCTCCACCTCCTGGGTTCAAGTACCCGCCACCACACCCGGCTAATTTTTTGTATTTTTAGTAGAGATGGGGTTTCGCCATGTTGGCCAGGTTGGTCTCGAACTCCTGACCTCAGGTGATCCACCTGCCTCGGCCTCCCAAATTGCTGGGATTACAGGCATGAGCCACCACCCCTGGCAAAATTAGTATTCTTTTAAAAAGATAGAAAAGTTGAAACTTTCACATGAGCAGCCCTTTCTTCAGCACTGTGGCCCCACTTCTCATTCTGGAGTTTTAAGGACTGGGTTTTATAGGCTTATACTGATTTTTGTGATAGTCACCATAGCACTATTATTTCTGTACTCTAAATCAAAGTTCGTCAAGCACTAAGAAAACTCCACAGATGAGCAATTAACTGGTTCTAATGGATAAGGTGACAAGCTAATATTTTAAGGTTTTAACTATTTTTTTCTTCATATAGTCTGCCCTTTTCTTTCCTTCCATCTAAGTAGGTAGCTGGCTCTGTTCTCACTGTCTTGGGGAAAAGAGTTAAGGTGACACAGCAAAAGCCGTAAGTGTCTTGCAGGTCCAGGGATTCAAGAGGTCTAATCCCACAAAGGAAGAAATTCCACAGGCACCAAGGACGTTTAAAATATAGAAAGAGAGAAGGCTTTTCTTCAGACTTGAAATGGATTATTCCATGCTGGGCAAGAGGAGTGCAGAGAATCAAGTAACTTTCATTTATCGGCTGTTCTAGCGGGGAAGCATCAGGATCCTAGAAAACAATGGCTGTTAGGTGCTTCTTGACAGGCAAGTCTGTATGCAGAGTTGGCAAAGATTCCTCAACTCCAAGAGCACTAGGAAAGCAGCCAAGGACCTCTGACTTGAAGGGACCCAAGGGCCAGGAGACTGGACATCTCAGTAGTTATCTATTTACACCTCTGATTAACAACTATATGCCTGTCTCTTCATTACTGTGATTCATCCTATATCCCCCACCACCTTGGTACCATATAAGAACTCAAATGCATGACATTGCTATGTTAAGAAGCCCACCATTCGGGCTCAAACTCTGAAATATAGATGTTAGAGAAATAGTTATATTTTTGCATAACAGTAATTGAAACCTCAGAATCATACATGCTGCAACAATGTTAAGGATGAGCTCTTCTAACCCCACTTTTTATCATGCAATTATTCACTATGATGTTTTCTGCTCTGGCCAAGAAAAAAAAAGCCATTCCGATCAAAGGAAATTTATCTCACACTTATAAAAAGCACACACTTGAATAGCTTTATCTTAAGATTTTGGCATTAGCTTCTACCCCAATTCATATCCACATTCAGGGCTACACAGAACTACACCCCAACAAAAGTCAATTTCCAGATGTTTAACTTATCAGCCAGCTCTACCACAGTTTAAAATTATGATGCCAGGAATTCTGATTATTTCAAATTTGAAAAGAATATTACCAAGCCACACCTTTCAAAAAATTTTATTAGCATATGACTCTGCTGAACAAGGAAGATGGGAAATGTAGTTGCATTCACAAAGAATGTGTGGAGACTGCCAAGAAAGCAAATAATTTTTGGAAGTCACCCTTATTTGGAAATATTCTAGTTATAGAACTGTGGTTTTTTTAAACAAAAGCATTCACCATATCCCCTTTTGAAAACACGTCTTTCCGAAATATAGGAAAAGAATCAAATACTACGCTATTCAGTTTCTTCTGTGATTTACTTGAAAACAACTAAGGTTAAAAAAAAAAAAAAGACAAAGCCTGCCAAGAACTGCAAGTAGCTTCCTGTAGGTATTGTGATGTAGTGGAAAAAGCAAAGTCTCTGCAGTCAGACAGACCTGTTTTTGAAGCCTGACTGCACTCAACTAGTTGGGTGACCTTGGGCAAGCAAGTTTATCTTCTCTATGATTCATCTGTAAAAATAATTAAATTATATTAAATGAGAAAACATATGTGAAAGTGCTTATTGAAGGATATTCTCTCTGTAAGCCTTAAGGAAAAGCATAATAGTTATACTTGGTTATTCTGATATACGGTTAAAAAGCAAGTGCATGTCTTAGTAAATGCCCAAAACTATTTAGACAAGTTCTAAAAGGAATTGAGCAGCAAAATGGCATAAAGTGTTACTTGGCCACATGCAAAATTAGAAACTGGAGTGAGATACATTGAAATAAATCCTATTTATTGTACTTCAAATGACTCCTATAAAGATCCTTTTTAAAGTCACTAGCTGCCTTATGAAATTTGCTATACGCAAGACTTCTAGAGATTCTAATGTTCTAGAATTCTAATGCCAGATCTTGCTATTTCTAAGGGAATTATGAGAATAAGATCAATGAAAAATGAATATCAGCAGTGCCTCCTCTTTCAGCCAGAGTAAAATATTAGCTCAAGTCCAAAGGCTGCAGATGAGGTGACTTTTAGTAGAGTGAAGACACTAGGGCTGATAGCAAGATTATAAAGATTATCATTCTCTCAATTGTGCAATAATTTCATGATGAGCTGGGCACACCTATAAGCCCAGCACGTTGGGAGGCCAAGGCAGGAGGATCACTTGAGGCCAGGAGTTCCAGACCAGCCTGGATAACATAGTGAGACCCCATCTCTACAGCTAAAGAAAAATTAGCTGGTTGTGGTATTATACCTCACACTCCAGAGGCACCTCAGCCTCCAGAGTAGCTTGTAGCTCCAGTTTGAGTCCAGGAGCTCAAGGTTACAGTAAGTCCAGATTGCACCATTGCACTCCAGTCTAGGTGACAGAGACTCTGTCTCAAAAATAATAGTAATAATTTCATTATGTCCTTTGGCTGTGTTGAAATTATTCGGTTAGGAAACCTCTACTCTAAGTATTATAATAGAGAAGTCAGTAAACTATGGTGCATGAGCCAAACTCAGCCTGCTGTGCTTTTGTAAATAAAGTTTTATTTGAACACAGTCATGCCCATTCAGCTATGTAGTGTTATGCATGCTTTTGCACCACAACAGCAGAGTTGAGAAGCTGTGACAGACTGTGTAATCCACAAAGACTGAAATATTTAATGTTTGGACCTTTACAAAAAAAAAAAAAAAAACATGTGCCAACGCCTGCTCTAACCCCTAAAAGTTCACTTGCTACCTAAAATCAAAGACAATATATTTAACCTATCTATGAAATATTTTCATTGTAAAACATAACCATGTTAACACTATCTGTAGATTGCCTCCTTCAACAGAGTGAGAGTCCTCTTTGTGCACCTTGTCCATGCTTATTCCTTTTCCAGAAGAATAGAAGTCAGCAGTGTGGCATCCCACATTAGAAAATCTGCCAAATTTTGATTTGGAGTGACTGGAAACTTTGCATTAAAAAAAGAAAAAAGGCATGTGGCAGCTAATCTGCAGTTAGCTGCCTTTATTTCATTATCTTAGTTAAACAAACCCAAGTATAGCCAAAGTCAGCTTTGGAGGAGGTCTACCAATCTCTTAGGAGATTTGCTCTGAAGTAATATGCCTGAAACATATTAGCTGTCCAACATTCTTTCTAAAGATTTGAAAACTTTGAGAATCATAGCAATGATATCTCTTGGAATACTGAGCAATGAGCCACAGCACTGTTGCGTTTCAGAAACCTTCCTCCCAAATCAAAATTGACAATCAGTCTGATTCAGCCCATAACTCATCCTCCCAAATAATGTGGTTTGAAAGATAAGGAATCTGAATGAAGTAAAATAATGGCTGAAATAACTTGAAAAACAGATAGAAGACTGGAATCAGGGCAAAATCTCCATTCTAAGTATGCAAAGCCTTCAGGATGGATCCAAGCTACCACAAGTAATTCAAAAGCTATAACTTACTTGTGTCCAAGGGTCTTTGATATAAGAAGCTGGTGTGGAGAAAGTCAAAAAGAAGATTAGTCTGGTTTCCTTTGTTCTTCGTGGACATGTTCCAAGGTAAAGTTCAAACTAATGTTAGTCTTGGTTATTTAGTTTTATTATGCATACAACAAAAATAAAGCACTCTCCATATTTTTCCCAATAAATTGCAGGTTTTAAAATATATTTTCAAATAAAACTGATGGGGGTGGGGGGAGCTTCCTTTTGAAAATTGAATCTAAATAAAGGCCAGTAAAGTTTACAGTCTGGGTACTGAGGAAGGTGATTTTTTGTTTGTTTGTTTGTTTTTGTTTCTGAGACTGAGTTTCACTCTTGTTGCCCAGGCTGGAGTGCAATGTCGCGATCTCAGCTCACCGCAACCTCCGCCTCCCAGGTTCAAGTGACTTTCCTGCCTCAGCCTCCCTCGTAGCTGGTATTACAGGAACGCACCACCACGTCCGGCTAATTTTTGTATTTTTAGTAGAGACGGGGTTTCTCCATGTTCGTCAGACTGGTCTTGAACTCCCGACCTCAGGTGATCCGCCTGCCTCAGCCTCCCAAAATGCTGGGATTACAGGCATGAACCAATGTGCCCAGCGGAAGGTGAAATTTTAAATTGCAAATTAGTATATCTTTAGCAACAAAACAACATATAATGACATAGTTTCCTACATTTCACAGATAGTTTTTACTGGATTCTAAATCTGGTTCTGCCATTTGGTTGCTAAAGAACTTTACTTCTCAGTTTTTGCCTGGGAGAGAAAAAAAATAAAAAACAGAATGAAAGCTATTCCTAGAAAAATGTGGTGACTTGAGGACTGTAATTTCTAAGTTGTGTTACAGGTATATACTTATCCTTTTGCAGGAAAAGGAAAGGAGACTTTTACTGGAGATCCTGGAGTTATTTGCAAATATGCTTTGAAACAGGAGTGTCAGAGCAAGGCACTAAAGCAAGTCTCATGACAACAGGAGCCCCACTATTGGGCCAGTAATTATTTGGAGAACCCAAGTAGTGCAATACTTACTACCAGGTTAACAGAAATGTAGTGACATCTCTATTCCACCCACAGGCTTAGGGACAGGGAGAAATGGCTGAATAGTTCCAGAATGTGCATGTGTCTGTAAAGCTGAGTAGATTACTTTCAGCCAGACACTGATGAGGGGCCTTGGACCATGTCCACTAGAAAAGGAGAAATGAAAACTGAAACACTAAAGGCAGAGAACTGGAGTACTACTGAGTTCCTCCAGGGTCTGCAATTATGGTAAATTTCTTTTTGCCCAAAGTAAAAAGAAAGAGGTCTTTTTAGGGGGGTCTGTCAAATAGTCATCAGGAATTGGCCAATTTTAACCTATACACAGCCCAGGGCAAGCAGAGGACTTTTATATTGTAAACCAGACCACATTACTCTCTTGTCTAATTACTTTTTGAATTAAGTCTAAAATCCTACTCATGAGCCAGTGTGATCCTACATGTTTTTTATTCAATCCACCTCCACCTCTCTGACCTCATGTTCCACTGTTTTGTATACCCTGTTCTAGCCACACTCTTCTCCTTGCCATTTCTAGAATATGCTAAACTCATTTATACCTCAGAACCTTCAGATAGGCTGCTGCCTTGTCCTGGAAAGCTCTTCCCTGGGAACTGTATATGGTTTACTCTCTCACCACATTAATATATCTACTCAAACATCACTACATAAGAGTGGCTGTAGCTGACTGCCTTGTATAAAATAACCCCTCCCATTCACTCTCTATCTCTTTATCTTGCTTTAAATTTCCAATGAATAATTATCAGCATGTGATGATACGGTATATATGTATTGATTAATTTATTATGTATCCCTCACAAGATTGCAAGCACCATGAGGGCAGGGACTTGCTTTTGTTCACTTCTTATTCCTGAGGTTTAGAATAGGGTCTGACATGTAGTGAGTACTCAACTAATAATTGTTGAATAAATAAATGATTTGAAATAGATGCTGGAGTGAAATCAGCTTTTGTAGAAAGTTTACTCCCAGACTGTGCTAGACATAAAATATCTCAAACAGTTAAACATATAAAAATCAATTTTTAAAATGATTTCTGGAGAAGTTACTTGCCTGAATGACCTTGTCCATTCCACATTTTAACTCACATTTCAACTTCATCCTACATGATGCCATTTAAACATGGTCCCTCTTTAGTAGCAAGACATAGGGTTGTTATAATGCCTATTATTGGTCTAAGAATATCCAAACCCTCTTATTTTGGCAAAGCTGGAGAGAGATGAAATATCTTTTGTTCAGAACAACCTCAGAAATAAATACATACTCACTTTTTTGGGAAATGACTTTGGGATGTTGAGACAGAAGATTACTTGAGCCCAGGAGCTCAAGACAAGCCTGGACAATATAGAGAGACACTGTAGCTGGGACCACAGGCACACACCACCATGCCTGGTTAAATGGTGGTATGTGCCTGTGGTCACAGCTATTCAGGAGGCTAAGATGGGAGGATTGCTTGAGCCTGGGAGGTCAAGGCTGCAATGAGCTGTGATCATGCTGCTGCATTCCAGCTTGGGTGACAGAGTGAGACCCTGTCAAAAAAAATGAACAAACAAAACAAAAACCCTAATCACCACTTTGGAAAATTAGACCCACAGAGATTGTTGGTTTATTTAAATAGACTTGAGCATCAGCATATTAACCTCACTATGTAATTGTACACCCTTGCACCTGAAGAGGCTTTTGCCACTCAATCAGTTAAGACACTTTCATATTGTTTATGGAGAAGGTGTAACAGACGGAACTCATTTTTGCACTTGAACTGGAGCACCTTGTAGAGAAAGTTAGCAGGTTCTGGAAGCTATCTGGGGCCACGAAGCAAAGATTTTATCTGTACCAATGAAACTCAACAGCTGAGCCAAGTATTGACAGTGACACCATTATTAAGCTCCACTGTGTACCCAAGTGAACAAATGTTTCCTGCATTATGTTATCTTAATCCGCTGGCATCCCATATTCCACTCTGCTTAAACTGGGCTACACTCTTTTACTGATGATATACTGTATTTCTCTACCTTAATACTTTTACTGCTGCTGTTCCCTAATTCGTGCTGTAGTTTTTTTCCCATGTATCTAACACATCTCTTTTAATTAACTATAAGCCTATTTATTCATTCATTAAAGTATAATCTTACAACAAAGGGGAAAAGAGAAAATTAAGTAAGCTAATCTAAAGATCTAATCAGGAAACCTCATTGTTAAAACATGTAGTAGAAATATGGTATTAGGGATGTTTGATGCCAGATGAAGCTGCTGAGAATTATGGACTCATGTTCATATTCCACAAGGGTCTATCTCAAATATTAGAAATCAAGGTGACTTAGTTTTACTGCAACTTGGGCTAGCCAAAAACATAGTTCAACAAATAGTTTTGGCCAGGCACAGTGGCTCACGCCTCTAACGAACTTTGGGAGACCAAGGCAGAAGGGTCCCTTGAGGCCAGGAGTTTGAGACAAGTTTGAGCAAGATAGTAAGACCCTGTCATTAAAAAAAAAAGAAAATTTGTAATTAGTTGGACATGGGGACATGTACCTGTAGTCCCAGAGACTCAAGAGGCTGAGGTGGGAGGATGGTTTGAGCCCTGTAGGTCTAGGCTGCAGCAAGCCGTGGTTGCACAACTGCACTCCATCCTGGGCAACAGAGTGAGACCCTGTCTCAGAAAAAAAAAAAAAAAAAGCAAAATAACAACAAAAACAGTTTTTTAAAAAAACAAATAGTTTTAAAACTTATACACAAAGTCAAATAAGGTATGTTCCCTGCCTGAAGGGGTGAAAAAACATGAACCAACAAATATAATAATTGGAATACATGATAAAATATGCACATGGTTAGGAACATACCATCTTATTCCTCTTTACCTCCCCCTCACAGCCTAACAATGTCTCATACACAATAATTTATTTTTTCTAGTTTTCCCATTTTGCATTTTAAAAAAATTGAGACAGTGTTTCACTCTGTCACCCAGGCTGGAGTACAGTGGCATGATCGCAGTTCTTGCAGCCTCAACCTCCTAGGCTCAAGTGATCTTCCCACCTCAGCCTCCCAAGTACCTGAGACTACAGGTACACACCACTATGCCTGGCTAATTTTTTAATTTTTTTGTAGAGACAGAGTTTTCCTGTATTGTCCAGGCTGGTCTTTAACTCCCATTATCACATTCACCTAAGAGCAAAGAGAAACAGGAAAAGAACTCTCACAATGTTACACCACCACATCTACCAAACTACCAGCTTCTGTGCCTGTATGTGGAATTGTGCCTATATGCCCATGCTCCTATCTTATGCCAACCCTTCCCTTTGTCCACTAGATTCTATCCCTACTCACCTACTCAAGAATATCATCCCAACAATTCACCCTTCTCTCTCCTGCATCATCCATTTCCTACTTTCCACTAAATCATTGCCATCAGCATTTTAAAAAATACTATTATTTCTCTCATCTGAAAAAATTCTTTATCCCACTTCTCCCCCAACACACACATTTTTAGTCTCTACTTTATAGCAAAACTCAGAAAAACTCGTGCATACACCCATTTTCTGTTGAGCCCACTGCAATCAGGCTTTCACCACCATCATTCCAACCAAACTACTCTTTTCAAGCTCATCAATGGCCTCCACACTGCTAAACCCAATGTTCAATTCTCAGTTCAAACCTTACTTGTCTTATTAGTAGGAATTATCATTTACCACTCACTCCTACTTGACTTCCAGGACCCCACCTTCTTCTGTCTCACTGGGCTCTCATTATCAGTCTCCTTTGCAGAACCCTCTTTTTAGCCCAATTTCTAGAGTGTCCCAGGGCTCAATCCTTGGTCTTTTTCTCTTCTTTATCTGTTGAACCCTGCAGGACTCTTTGGTAATCTCATCCATTCTTTAAATATTGTCTGTATGCTGATGACTTCCAAACATATATGATCAGCCTTCTCCCATGAATTCCAGGATCATATATCCAACACCTCTATTTGGATGTCTAATAGGCTTCACAGACCCAAAATCAATTCCCTGATAACTCTCAAGCTTATTCTTCTCACATTTTTTATCTCACTAAAGAGCAACTCCATCCTTCAAGGTGTCCAGGCTGAAAATCAGAGAGTTGTCCTTATTATTCTCTATTCCTCATTAGCCACATCTAAACATCCTGTCAATAATACTTTCAAAACATATTCAGAATGCAACCACTTTTCACCACCTCCTCTTCCAAGTTAATGATTGAAATTATTAGTGCTTTTTGCCTGGATTACTACAATACTCTCCTAGATGGTCTCCCTGCTTCCATTTTTGCTCACCAATATAGTTTGGATGTGTGTCCCTATCTAAATTAAATGCGGAATTGTAATCTTCAATGCTGGAGGTGGGGCCTGGTGGGAGGTAATTGGATCATAGGGTGGAGTTTGTTATGAATGTTTTAGCACCATCCCCCCTTAGTACTGTACAGTGAGTCAGTTCTCAATGAGATCTGGTTGTTCAAAAGTGTGTAGCACTCCCAACCTCTCTCTCTTCCTCCTGCACCAGCCACATAAAAAGTACCTGCTTCCCCTTTGCCTCCCATCATGATTGTAAGTTTCCTGAGACACCCTCAGAATCAGGAGCTGCTATGCTTCCTGTACAGCCATGTGGAACTGTGAGCCAATTAAAACTCTTTTCTTTATAAATTACTGAGTCTCAAGTATGTATTTATAAGCAGTGCAAAAACACACTAATACACTCACCTACCTATATACTCTGCTGTCACCACAGCAGCCAGAGTGATCCTGTTAAAACATAGGTCAAATCACATAACTCATTTACTCAAAAACCCTATTCCAAATCCAAAGTTGTTACAGTGACCCATAAGGACCTACCAGATCAGATTCTCTGTTCCTTTTCTGAATTTATCTCCAGGTACTCGCCCGCTTGCTTGCTTCAGTCCAGCACATTGGCCTCTTATTTCTGAAACCCTACAATCAGTTTTCTACCTGGGTCTCTCCACTTGCTTTCTCTCTACTTGTAACATTCTTCCCACAGACATCCACATAATTAGCTCTCACTTCTTCCAAGCCTTCATTGAGACTTTATCTGACTATCCTATCTAAAGTTAAGCTACAATCACACAACCACCACTAATTTAATCAAACATTTTCTGAATCACTTTTTCTTTATCACCATTTACATTTTACTTATTAATGTTGTTTAATATCTGTCCCTGCCCCCACCTAGAATGTAAGTTCACAAGGCAGAGATTTTGCCTGATTTATTATTGTTTATTATTGTATTATTATAGGATATAGAACAGGAGGCAGTAGAATCACTTCAAGTGAGGCAGGAGAATCACTTGAACCCGAGAGGCAAGGTTGTGAGCCGAGATCATGCCATTGCACTCCAGCCTGGGAGATGAGCGAAATTCCGTCACGAAAAAAAAAAAAAAAAAAAAAAAAAA